>NC_092104.1:23019601-23319601 GCF_045679555.1 Salvelinus alpinus
GGGAAGTTATTTTATATAATGTATTATTTGACAAATGTTTGTCTCAGTTTGTAAAATATAAAGTTTATCATTTATTATCATCATCAAAGGCTTTTTTGTGTTTTTTTAGCACCTCTGGGAGCATCTGTCTGTTTTTCATGAACTTACATGGATATCATTGAATTCATTCTTATGTTGTCCTATTTGTACTTAATTATCTCTAGAGGCTGTTAAGAAAAGAAAGGACATACATTGCTTTCAGTGTTAGTTGTACCCAGTTTCTGCCTCTGTTAGTCACTTGTTTTGGCTAAAAAGGCTTTGGTTTAATATGTAGGTCTCACGCCAAAAATGATGCTAAACATCATTGCAGTGCCAGTGGCTTTATGTGTTGTTTGTCAGTTGAAGACTGTCTGTTTCCATATGATTGGACCTGTGAGTCCTTCCTTCCTTACATGGGATTGCGGGCAGGCGAGGAGTGGAGCGGAGGCCCACCAAACACAGGCTGCTGATTGGAAATGGCACAGGTGAAGTGAACTGCATTGACTTGAACAAGAAGTGACTGCAGTCTTATGCTAGGTTGCCTTATCCTTGAGCAATATCCAACAGATTGCCCACACATCTCTTAATCTGTGGCATGGCTTGGTTTTGGCAGTCAGGCTGGGGACCGGGGACGGGAGGCTATAGAGGGCCCTCTCTTCTCCAAGAGAGGGATAGGGATCAGAAAGATCACATGCACAGCCCATAAGTAAGTGTGTGTGTGTGTGTGTGTGTGTGTGTGTGTGTGTGTGTGTGTGTGTGTGTGTGTGTGTGTGTGTGTGTGTGTGTGTGTGTGTGTGTGTGTGTGTGTGTGTGTGTGTGTGTGTGTGTGTGTGTGTGTGTGTGTGTGTGTGTGTGTGTGTGTGTGTGTGTGCGTGCGTGCGTGTGTGCGTGCGTGCGTGCTTGCGAGAGCTGAGAGTGACATTCCAAGTGTCTTTGCTTAGTGCTCTTGTCTATGCTATTTTCATGTCACACTTAGATGTCCCAGTTTCCTACAGCCGGCTGTTTTGATGTGACACTTAGTCTTTTTATACGTTTGCTAGAAGTCAACAGAACCTCATGTACCAACGGTTTTCTCTGAGAGGCTGCGTCAAACATCAGTTAGATCTTCATTCTCATGCTCCGCACATTTACATTTGAGTCATTTAGCAGACACTCTTGTCCAGAGTGATTTAAGGAGCAATGGTTAAGTGGTTAAGTGCCTTGCTCAAGGGTACATTGACATATTTTTCACCTAGTTGGCTGAAGGATTCAAACCAGCGACCTTTCAGTTACTGGCCCAATGCACTTAGCAACTAGGCTACCTGCCTGGTGGTCCAGTTTGTCTGTGCTTTAGCCAACTTCTCTCTCTCTGTGTTCATTCATTTTGCTGCCAAACATGTATGGCATGACAAAGATAAGAAGAGTTGGCTAAAGCATGTAGCCTACATTACGAGACCAGGCTGGCTAAGGACAGAGAGGGAGACTGAGAGATGGACTTCTATAGAAGGCTGTGGACACTGACTTCTCAGATCTGAAACCCAGTAAGGGTTGGATTTGATGTCTGTAGGTGGGTGTTGGCCGGGTTGCTTTCACTTCTCACGCACAAGCGGTCACTGTGGCTGAAAGGAACACTGTGGGAGCCGTGGAAACTGCTGGCTGGGGTGTCAGCACTGAGACTGACCACAGTTAGAATTATACATGAGAACAGAGAGAGCATTAGGTAAAGTGCACTGAAGCAGTGGATGGATGGATGATACCCCTGAAGGTTCGTTAGAAAGGAAAGTATGCACAGATCAGATCAAATACAATGACTTGTGGGTACTATTTCTCCAGGTTTCTCCATTTTAAATGAAATAGGAAAGGTAATCTCTTTGATCTCAAGTGTTCTGCGAGAGAGAGAAATAGAAATGAAAGGAAAATGTCATGCTTCTCCTTGGCCAGGAAGACATCAGCTTATAGTTACTCCGTTTAAAAGGTGAAACAAAAAGAAAATACATGTGATTTTCTCTTCTCCGATATGCTTTCAGTTTTCCTCTTCTGAATGTGCATTGAGCTGCTTCTTGGGGAGTGCTGCATTTGAATGGCAGGGCCATGATGGTGTGGCAGCAGCCATTACTCCAGGTTGGGATTCACAAATACCCCACCTCACAGTACCAATGGAGTCGGGGAGAATAATAGGTCCTACCTCAGAGGTACATTTTAGGATAATGAACCATTTCAATCATGTGTGAGAGAAAGACGATGGTGCCGTGCGTTCTGTCCTTACCTATTATGAGTCTGAAACAAAGACTGCATTCTGCCGCTTTCTGCCGGTTTCACATGGAAACAGCATTTCCCATTTCTGTACCATGGCAATTTGAATAATCCATGGGGATTTATTTGATATTGTTCATATTGTTTTGTGCACTCTTTCTTTTTGTGAACAGAAACATCAGACGGTGAGTAAATGTTAGGGTGTACTGCTTGAGGAAGTACTGTATATACTATGCCCGTGTGTTTCTTAACCTATGCCACGAAGAGAAACTACAACAATGTTGATGGATCAAGGATCCATCAATATGATCTATCTGTGTTCTACACCTTCCTTGACGTTATATTTTCACTCAGCTTGGCTTGCAACATTCTAGTAACTTTACAATTCAGAAATCCAGGTTGGAAGAATCCTGGAATCGGCAGGGAATAAACAGCAAATCTGGGAATGCTCCAACCGGAGCAACTGTAAATATTCAGCTTACACCTGTGCAGTATGTTTGGTAATCACCAGCCAAGGCTTTCTCAATATAATACTGTTTTTATGATGACAAGAGGTAAGGTGTGTTTATTTGGGCTAATCTTATTTCCACAGTTATTAATTACACATTAATTATAAGTAGTCCATTTGGGAACTGCTGCTGCTGCTCTATTGCAGTCAGTGTAATTTCCATTGAGAGTCTTAGAAGTAACTTTCTAAAACAGTCATAAGCCATTTTCATTAAGACTCATGCAGTGTTTTAAGTCTAATTAATTCAACTTTGCAGTCAGTCAGTACTCTGTACACTACAGCAGCTTTCATGCTCAGATGTCACAGAACAAAGCTGCCAATCACAATCTCCTCAGTCATTCTGTCTGCTGGGCCAGCCATGGTGTGAAGACAAGACAACGCTAGCTGTGTTTATAATTGCTTTACACTCAGAATAGCCTGGATGAAGATAGAAATGAAACCTGCCGTTCATTCTTTAATCCCTTGGTTAAACAATGAGCAGTAGACGAACGGTGTGAGAAAGGCTGCTACTGGTTACCCGTATCAAATTAAAGTGCATAAGATGATAAATGTCAACTCTCATTTTGTCAACGTTAGAATTCATTGTCATAGTTCTTCTTTGTAACCAAGCATGGCAATTAGAATATAATTTAAATAGAATAGGGCAACTGTCTGAATTCTATGACCATAATTTACTTTGTTCTCATAATTTTACTGTAATTCCTCTCATCGAGGTCTTTAAGCATATTCAGGTGAACAAAAGTACAGTTCATGTCCTTTGTTTTCATTAGTAGTTGGTATTGGCTGTTGTATTATAACGTGCACACACACACACAGATGTATAATGTGAAGGTTAAGGTTTTGTCTGTTTTTTGTGTGTGAGAGAGAGAGCAGCAGTGATTAAATGTCTGGACCACTCAGTGCTCCCCTCCCTTCCTGCCTCCCTGCATGGCCTCAGCTGACAGCAATAGACTGCATTGTCCCAGTCTATATTAGGACCAATTTTTTGTTGGTTACCCTTGCACTTGGCTATCCTACTTCACCTATGTGCCTGGAGGGAGATCAGCCAGAGTAGTGAGTGGTGGGGTCCCAAATGGCACCCTATTCCCTACATTATGCACTACCTTTGACCGAGCCCTATAGGCCCTGGTCAAAAGTAGTGTGCTATATAGAGGATAGGGTGCCATTTGGGACATAGACAGAATAGCGTTCCCTGCCCTACAGCAATAGACCGGGATCATATCAGCTATGCAGGCAGGGCCGGAACAGACGTACGGAGTCTCCAGGTGCACGAACGCACACGTGAGTACACACACAAAACTGCTGGAAATCGATGGCAACCTAGAGCCTGGTTCAGTGGACAGTAGAACATGCTGTGGTGTCTTTGATGCAGCTGAAGAAAAGAAACAAATCAGTAGCATGTAAACGTCCAGTGCGGTAAGGTATCACACAGCTCTTCTTTTAAAGCACAAAAACAAACTACCAAGGATATGTATTAGTGATGGGATGGCTGCCATTTTACGGGCTCCGAACCAACTGTGCTTAATTATTATAATACATTTTTTGCATAGTTTGTAACTTATTTTGTACATAATGTTGCTGCTACCGTCTCTTATGACCGAAAAGAGCTGCTGGACATCAGAACAGCGATTTCTAACCTAGAATTGGACAAAGATTTTTTCTTTAATGAGTCCGATGCAAAGGATATACTGCTTTGTCAAGACAAGGCCCAAATCCACATCAGCGTGAACAAAAGAAAAGACTGAGGAATAGGGGGAGGAGGGCGGGGTGCCTTGTAAGAATTTGCCGATGAGTAGGTAAACCACAACTTCCATTCGTATTATTGGCCAAAGTGCAATCATTGGAAAACAAACTGGATGATCTACGATTAAGACTGTCCTACCAACGGGTCAATAATAACTGCAGTGTCTTTGTTTCACCGAGACGTGGCTGAACGACGACACGGATAATATAGAGCTGGCTGGCTTCTCTGAGCATTGGCAGGACAGAGCAGCTACATCTGGTAAGGCGAGGGGCGGGGGTGTGTGTCTATTTGTCAATAACTGTTGATGCACGATGTCTAATATCAAAGAAGTCTCGAGGTATTGCTCGCCTGAGGTAGAATACCTCATGATAAGCTGTAGACCACACAACCTACCAAGAGAGAGCTCATCTATATTATTCGTAGCCGTCTATTTACCACCACAAACCGATGCTGGCACTAAGACCACACTCAATGAGCTGTATAAGGCCAAAAGCAAACAAGAAAATGCTCATCCAGAAGAGGCAAACCTAGTGGCCGGGGACTTTAATGCAGGCAAACCTAATTTCTACCAGCATGTCACATGTGCAACGAGGGGAAAAAAAACTCTAGACCACCTTTACTCAGAGATACATACAAAGCTCTCCCTCGCCCTCCATTTGGCAAATCTGACCATAATTCTATACTCCTGATTCCTGCTTAAAAGCAAAAACTAAAGCAGGAAGTACCAATGACTCAAAACAGAAGTGGCCAGATGAGGCGGATGCTACGCTACAGGACTGTTTTGCTAGCACAGTCTGGAATATGTTTCGGGAGTCATCCAATGGCATTGAGGAGTATATCAACTCAGTCACCGGCTTCATCAATAAGTGCATCGATGACGTTGTCCCCACAGTGACCAGACGTACATTTCCCAAACAGAAGCCATGGATTACAGGCAACATCCGCACCGAGCTAAAGGCTAGAGCTGCTGCTTTCAAGGAGCGGGACACTAATCCGGACGTTTATAAGAAATCCCGCTATACCTGCAGACGACCCATCAAACAGACAAAGAGTCAATACAGGACTAAGATTGAATCCTACTACACTGGCTCTGACGCTTGTTGGATGTGGCAAGGCTTGAAGAATATAACGTACTACAAAGGAAACCCAGCCGCAAGCTGGCATGGGTCCCCAGATCCTCAAAAGGTTCTACAGCTGCACCATCGAGGGCATCCTGACCGCTACAGAGGGTAGTGCCTACTGGGCCAAGCTACATCACTGGAGCCAAGCTTCCTGACATCCAGGACGTATATACTAGGCGCTGTCAGAGGAAGGACCAAAAAATGTTCATAGACTCCATAGCAACCCTCTCTGCTACCCCCAAGCCATAAAACTGCTGAACAATTAATCAAATGTCCACCCGGACTAATTACATTGACTCCTCCTCCCCCCTTTTTTTGTTTTTACACTACTGCTACTCGCTGTTTATTATCTATGCATAGTCACTTTACAAATTACCTCGACTAACCTGTACCCCCTCACATTGACTCTACCGGTACCCCCTTAATATAGCCTCGTTATTGTTATGTAGCCTCGATATTGTTATTCTTGTTACTTTTCGATTTTATTTATATATATATATATACACTGCTCAAAAAAATAAAGGGAACACTAAAATAACACATCCTAGATCTGAATGAATGAAATATTCTTATTAAATACTTTTTTCTTTACATAGTTGAATGTGCTGACAACAAAATCACACAAAAATTATCAATGGAAATAAAATGTATCAACCCATGGAGGTCTGGATTTGGAGTCACACTCAAAATTAAAGTGGAAAACCACACTACAGGCTGATCCAACTTTGATGTAATGTCCTTAAAACAAGTCAAAATGAGGCTCAGTAGTGTGTGTGGCCTCCACGTGCCTGTATGACCTCCCTACAACGCCTGGGCATGCTCCTGATGAGGTGGCGGATGGTCTCCTGAGGGATCTCCTCCCAGACCTGGACTAAAGCATCCGCCAACTCCTGGACAGTCTGTGGTGCAACGTGGCGTTGGTGGATGGAGTGAGACATGATGTCCCAGATGTGCTCAATTGGATTCAGGTCTGGGGAACGGGCGGGCCAGTCCATAACATCAATGCCTTCCTCTTGCAGGAACTGCTGACACACTCCAGCCACATGAGGTCTAGCATTGTCTTGCATTAGGAGGAACCCAGGGCTAACCGCACCAGCATATGGTCTCACAAGGGGTCTGAGGGTCTCATCTCGGTACCTAATGGCAGTCAGGCTACCTCTGGCGAGCACATGGAGGGCTGTGCGGCCCCCAAAGAAATGCCACCCCACACCATGACTGACCCACCGCCAAACCGGTCATGCTGGAGGATGTTGCAGGCAGCAGAACGTTCTCCACGGCGTCTCCAGACTCTGTCACGTCTGTCACGTGTGAACCTGCTTTCATCTGTGAAGAGCACAGGGCGCCAGTGGCGAATTTGCCAATCTTGGTGTTCTCTGGCAAATGCCAAACGTCCTGCACGGTGTTGGGCTGTAAGCACAACCCCCACCTGTGGACGTCGGGCCCTCATACCACCCTCATGGAGTCTGTTTCTGACCGTTTGAGCAGACACATGCACATTTGTGGCCTGCTGGAGGTCATTTTGCAGGGCTCTGGCAGTGCTCCTCCTGCTCCTCCTTGCACAAAGGCGGAGGTAGCGGTCCTGCTGCCGAGTTGTTGCCCTCCTACGGCCTCCTCCACGTCTCCTGATGTACTGGCCTGTCTCCTGGTAGCGCCTCCATGCTCTGGACACTACGCTGACAGACACAGCAAACCTTCTTGCCACAGCTCGCATTGACGTGCCATCCTGGATGAGCTGCACTACCTGAGCCACTTGTGTGGGTTGTAGACTCCGTCTCATGCTACCACTAGAGTGAAAGCACCGCCAGCATTCAAAAGTGACCAAAACATCAGCCAGGAAGCATAGGAACTGAGAAGTGGTCTGTGGTCACCACCTGCAGAACCACTCCTTTATTGGGGGTGTCTTGCTAATTGCCTATAATTTCCACCTGTTGTCTATTCCATTTGCACAACAGCATGTGAAATTGATTGTCAATCAGTGTTGCTTCCTAAGTGGACAGTTTGATTTCACAGAAGTGTGATTGACTTGGAGTTACATTGTGTTGTTTAAGTGTTCCCTTTATTTTTTTGAGCAGTGGATATATGATTTATTTTCTCTTTTAAAAAATTCACTTTAGTTAATTTAGTAAATATTTTCTGACTCTTTCTTGAAATGCATTGTTGGTTAAGGGCTTGTAAGTAAGCATTTCACGGTAAGATCTACACCTGTTGTATTCGGCACATGTGAAAAACTTTTTTTGATTTGATATGCTGCTGCTTCGCTTAAACTAAGATGAAAATAAGCAACTACGGCTTTGACTGCAAAGATAATTTACCGCTTGCAAATCAAAAATATGATTTTATTATGCCTTACATGAATGGGAATCATGCAGGCTTTCTGCTGAAATGGAATGTGTGTCTTGCTCTTTCTCTCTGTCTCTCTCTCCCTCCTCTCTCTCTCTGTATCATTCTTTGTTTATGTTTCTCTCTCTCTCTCAGCAACACATTCTCAAAGTGCAATGCAGCAGTATATTCTGCCAATGTTCAATAGTGTGTCAAGATTACAGAAAAGCCTACACTAACTATACATGACTGCTGAAATATGTTAGAGAATGTATTGGTTGTGCTACAGTTGAGTCATGGGTTATCACAACAGTCCCATCTAAAACACATTCTCACCGCCTATTGGTTTCATATGAAGGATTTAGTGTGCTGCTACATCAATAGCTTATATGTAAATGTGAATGCTAAGCCTAACCCTTCCTATAACTATTGGTTTCATATGTAAATAAAGATGGTAGTGTAAACACCATGCAACCTGGCTGGCAGCACAGAAACAGCGTGCAGTTACCTCAGCATTAATTAGATTCTCTGAAATTATCCACTCTCATTCATCTTGAATTAATTAACCATGAAATTATGACTGGCTCAGATTTTTTTTTGTGGAATCTCATTTCCTTATATATTTTGGTCTTATTTTCATTATTTATGGTATGTTTTATTATGACATGATATGAGATGGTAGCCTGCTCTACATTAACTGTTGGGGTGAGGTGGGTAAGGTGTGTTGGGGTAAGGTGAGGTGGGTAAGGTGTGTGTGTGTGTGTGTGTGTGTGTGTGTGTGTGTGTGTGTGTGTGTGTGTGTGTGTGTGTGTGTGTGTGTGTGTGAGATGCACTGTGAAGGACAGGCCAAGGGCGGGGGTGGTGTGTTCAGGAAGGAGACGCGTTCTGTCTCCTAGAGATGAACGTACTTTGGTGCGAAAAGTGCAAATCAATCAAAGAATAACAACAAAGGACCTTGTGCAGATGCTGGAGGAAACAGGTACAAAAGTATCTATATCCACAGTTAAACGAGTCCTATATCGACATAACCTGAAAGGCCGCTCAGCAAGGAAGAAGCCACTGCTTCAAAACCACCATAAAAAAGCCAGACTACGGTTTGCAACTGCACATGGGGACAAATATCATACTTTTTGGTCTGATGAAACAAAAATAGAACTGTTTGGACGTAATGGCCATCATTATGTTTGGAGGAAAAAGGGGGAGGCTTGCAAACCGAAGAATACCATCCCAACCGTGAAGCACGGGGTTGGCAGCATCATGTTGTGGGGGTGCTTTGCTGCAGGAGGGACTGGTGCACTTCACCAAATAGATGGCTTCATGAGAAAGGAAAATTATGTGGATATATTGTAGCAACATCTCAAGACATCAGTCAGGAAGTTAAAGCTTAGTCGCAAATGCGTCTTCCAAATGGACAATGACCCCAAGCATACTTCTAAAGTTGTGGCAAAATGGCTTAAGGACAACAAAGTTAAGGTATTGGAGTGGCCATCACAAAGTTCTGACCTCAATCCTATAGAAAATGTGTGGGCAGAACTGAAAAAGTGTGTGCGAGCAAGGAGGCTTACAAACCTGACTCAGTTACACCAGCTCTGTCAGGAGGAATTGGCCAAAATTCACCCAACTAATTGTGGGAAACTAGTGGAAGGCTGCCCAAAATGTTTGACCCAAGGCAATGCTACCAAATACAAATTGAGTGTATGTAAACTTCTTACCAACTGGGAATGTGATGAAAGAAATAAAAGCTGAAATAAATAATTGTCTACTATTTTTCTGACGTTTTACATTCTTAAAATAAAGTGGTGATCCTAACTGACCTAAGACAGGGAATTTTTACTAGGATTAAATGTCAGGAATTGTGAAAAACTGAGTTTAAATGTATTTGGCTAAAGTGTATGTAAACTTCCGACTTCAACTGTATATTTATATTCCGGACTATGACATTGCTCATCCTAATATTTCTTAATTCCATTATTTTCCTTTAGATTTACATGTATTGTTTTGTATGTTAGATATTACTGCACTGTTTGAGCCAGGAACATAAGCATTTTGCTACAATAACACCGGCTAAATATGTGTATTTGTCCAATACAATTTGATTTGATTCAAAGTTTCTGTAGCTGATTAATTCATTTGATTATGCTTTGTGATAGACCCGATTTTATGCTGTTTTAGTCCACACATGTCACCCTGTCACCTACAGTAATACCTTATAAACAACATCAGGGCAAAATAATAAAGTTGGCCATGCTTATTGCCCTACCACATCCGTGATGAGAAGGTTCTAGCTAGTGTATTATCAGGTCCCAGGCTCCCATTACTTTTTTAGGATTATTTATTTGCAAGGTATTTACAAAGTTGTTTTTTGCTTTAGCGCCATCTGTACCTTATAGAAGGGATCTAGTCTCGCGTGCGAAATTAAGTCGTCTGGCGCGGGAAACTCATTGGGAGGAGACTAGAGCAGACCTGGAAGTTCGGACTGAACAGATGCACATTTGAGCACCCCAGGACGGTCCATTTAATTTGTGCTGTTATAATTTATGCTATAAAATCATGCGATTTCATTGGAGCCGTTCCCCCTCATGGCAAGTAGCTGGTAAAACAATCAAGGCAGCTGGCATTCACTGAGGGGCAGAGTAGTAAGTAACTGAACAGTTTGTTTTGAACAATATATTTTTGAACAGGAAAATGTACACATTTACCACACTTATATGAGTATTTAAAACATAATCCATGAATTATATAATATACAGTACCAGTCAAGTTTGGACACATCTACTCATTCAAGGGTTTTTCTTTATTTTTTACAATTTTCTATATTGTAGAATAATAGTGACAACATCAAAACCATGAAATAACACATATAGATTAATGTAGTAACCAAAAACGTGTTATATTATATAGATTTTATATTTGAGATTCTTCAAAGTAGCCACCCTTTGCGTTGATGACAGCTTTGCACACTCTTGGTATTCTCTCAACCAGCTTCATGAGGTAGTCACCTGGAATGTATTTCAATTAACAGGTATGCCTTGTTAAAAGTTAATTTGTGGAATTTCTTACCTTCTTGCGTTTGAACCAATCAGTTGTGTTGTGACAAGGTAGGGGTGGTATACAGAAGACAGCCCTATTTGGTAAATGACCAAATCCATATTATGGTAAGAACAGCTAAAATAAGCAAAGAGAAACAACAGTCCGTCATTACTTTAAGACATGAAGGTCAGTCAATCCAGAAAATGTCAAGAACTTTGAAAGTTTCTTCAAGTGCAGTCGCAAAAACCATCAAGCACTATGATGAAACTGCCTCTCTTGAGGATTGCCACAGGCAAGGAAGACTGTGAGTTACCTCTGCTGCAGAGGATAAGTTAACTGCACCTCAGATTGCAACCCAAATAAATGCTTCACAGAGTTCAAGTAACAGACACATCTCAACATCAACTGTTCAGAGGAGACTGCATGAATCAGGCCTTCATGGGGCTATACATTTGGGTGAGGTTTTCTTCTCGCCTGACTAGCCTTGTTTCACTGCCAAAAATAAAATGAAACCATCTAGTGTTCAGCGAAATAACAACACAACGTCAAATACAGGTAGCCTAGTCAAATAATTATATCCAATCACATTAACCGTTACTCTCTCGCGGGAATTCCACTAACGGTCCGTATGTAGCCAAACGTAGCAGTGAAAATGGTTAACTTTGTTAAAGCAAGGCCCCTGAACTCTCGTGTATTTTCTGCACTCTGCAATGATATGGGCAGCGACCATTTAACGCTTTTACAACATAAGTGCACTGGTTATCAAGGAGCAAAGTATTGACACGTGTTTTTGAATTGAGAGACTATCCGCAACTATATTAAATGTGCGGGACAAAATTGAGGCTATGATTAAGAAGTTGGAGCTCCTCTTTGTCTGCATTAACTTCTTTGGGTTAGGGGGCAGTATTTTCACGTCCGGATGAAAAGCGTGCCCAAAGTAAACTGCCTGTTACTTAGGCCCAGAAGCTAGGATATGCATATAATTGTTAGATTTGGATAGAAAACACTCTAAAGTTTCTAAAACTGTTTGAATGATGTCTGTGAGTAAAACAAAACTCATATGGCAGGCGAAACCCCGAAGACAAACCATACCCCCCAAAAATCAGTTCAGCCTACCACTGTTTTCAATGGCTGTCACTTTTATTATAAGTTGAAATCCTCCCAGATTGCAGTTCCTAGGGCTTCCACTAGATGTCAACAGTCTTTAGAAAGAGTTTCATGCTGGTTTTTGGAAAAATGAGCCAGAAATTGTAGTTTTTCTAGGTGGCTCCCATTTTGGCTGTAGTGTTTCCAAGCGTTTGGAAGAGAGCGCGTTCTTTTGTATTTTTCTCCGGTAAAGACAATAACGATTCTCCGTCTTAAATTGTATTGTTTATTTACGTAATTAGGGTACCTAAGGTTTGATTTATAAATGTTGTTTGACTTGTTGGGATTCATTTTGTATGCATTTTGATGGAGGGAAACTGGGTGGATTATTGACTGAAGCACGCCAGCTAAACTGAGTTTTTATGGATATAAAGAAGGACATTATCAAATAAAAGGACCATTTGTGATGTATCTGGGACCTTTTGGAGTGCCAACAGAAGGAGATCATCAAAGGTAAGGCATTTATTATATCGCTATTTCTGACTTTCGAGGCGCACCTGCCTGGTTGAAACATTTTTTTCATGCTTTTGTATGCAGGGCGCTGTCCTCAGATAATCGCATGGTGTGCTTTCGTCGTAAAGCCTTTTTGAAATCTGACACAGCGGCTGGATTAACAAAAAGTTAAGCTTTATTTTGATGTATTACACTTGTGATTTTATGAAAGTTAAATATTTATAATTCTGTAGTTTGAATTTTGTGCTCTGCAATTTCACCGGACGCTACCGTCCCACCTGCCCATAAGAAGTGAACTCCGTTTTGTTTGTAGCTACATCTTGTTTGGCCAGCTTTGTGTCAAGTCACTCCGGTTCACAATGAGCATAGCAGGTGTGCAGAAAGTAACCCATCACTTTTTCCTACTGATCTGACGATAGCGCCTGCTAGATTCAGGTCATCAATGTTGAAGAGAAAAGTAGCAAAACTTTTGTAGTTCTCTATGGTTAATGTTATATCTTTCAAACTGAACAGCTCACGTTATAGACATGCTACATGGAAGACCAATCCAAACTCATCTCCCGTCATGTCCAGCCCATACATTATCTCGGCCAATCATGGCTAGTGGGAAGGTTCCTGACTTTTTCCGTGGCTAAACCAACTAGGCTTGTAATTTAACAGTATTATACATATTGATGGATGGAATACAAGTTTGTAATTAAGGCACATGAAAGTTCACATGTTCCAGGCATTTCTGCCCCCAAAAATGCATTTTGATAGAAAAATACATGTTTATGTTCAAATGCTTCTCCTATGAAGTAGTGGCGTGCAAAATACGCCTAGTTTCCTGAAAAGAGTCACCTTTGGGACACATCCACACGCTGTCTCTCGCAAGCCTGCAGACCCTAGGCCTACATCACACTGCAGTGCACCATCAAGGATCCGATCTGTTCTGTTTGGCTCAGTAGTACGGGGAATTGCGTGGCAAGGCTATGTATAGAGGAGTGTTTTGTGTTGGTGTCATGTAACGTGTGACTGTGCCTTAAAGCACAGCGTTGTGTGACAATGTGCTGTGCTGTAGCCAGATCACTACCCACTACTGCCATGTTCTCCACTTCGCAGGGAGATGGAACCGTGGGGAATACCTGAAAACAAGCTTTGGGTTTTAGTCACAGAAGGAGATAGGCTCATCCATCATATGGCTCTTTAAGATTCCTTTCAGTGCAGTGCTGCGTATTATGCATACATTCTGTACTATACGAGGGAAATGTATATGAGGAATACTTTTGTGTCTAAAATGTAAACTGTCTGGCTCCAGCAAGCAAAACAAGTTAAATATGTTTGTGACTGTTAAAGGCCCTATGCAGTCAAAAGTGTGTTTTTCCTGTGTTTTATATTCACTGAGTATACCAAACATTAAGAACACCTCCTCTTTCCATGACATAGACTGACTAGGTGAAAGCTATGATCCCTTATTGATGTCACTTGTTAAATCCACTTCAATCAGTGTAGATGAAGGGGAGGAGACCAGTTAAAGAAGGATTTTTAAGCCTTGTGACAGTTGCGACATGGATTGTGTTTGTGTCCCATTCAGAGGGTGAATGGGTACGACAAAACATGTAAGTGCATTTGAACGGTGTAGTACTGTAAGTGCTGGTTTGTGTAAAGAACTGCAACGCTACTGGGTTTTTCCACGCTCAACAGTTTTCAGCGTGTATCAAGAATGGTCCACCACCAAAAGGACAACTAGCCAACTTTGCAAAACTGTGGGAAGCATTGGAGTCAACATGAACCAGCATCAGGGAGGAGGGAGGAGGTGCAACTCAATAGGAAGGTGTTCCTAATGTTTGGTATACTCAGTCTATTTCCACACTGTGAGGTTGGAATAATAATCTGCCTGGAATTTCAGCCTGTTGTTGTGGGATGGAGTTTTGGGCTACCTGGTAACATCACCAGGTGGTCAATTAGTTAATTGACCAAGTAGAAAGAGTGTTCCAAACCACTCTGCCAATAACAGTAGTTTTCAGTTTTCCCCTCCCCGCTCAGACCACTACCAGACAGTCCTAGCTAAATTCTTGCTTGAGAAATTGCTCTTTGCTAAGAAGCTAGGTACTTAATTGTTACCCAGAACTGATTTGATATTAACATAAAAACTGCTGCGTTGGACCTTTAAAATGTAATAGCACATTCACAACACAAGAAAGTGAACTTAAATCAGAATGATTTGGGTTTGAAGTTTTGATCGTTTTTCTTCTGGACTATCAGCCTGTCTATAAGCCGCCTGGTGGGATAGCTTCCTGGTAGAAATGGCTGCATCCATCTCCCACAGTCTGGCAGCCAGGTGCTCTCTCGCTCGCTCGCTCACTCTCTCTCTATCAGGATATGTGTTTCTGCATCAGGCAGCACAGATGCAGTTTCAGGGAGAGGTCCTCCATCCCATCACTCCCCACTTTCTTATACTCCATACCACTTCTGAAATGCCTCCATTTGCATCCCACCAAGAACAAATGATTAAGCCCACGAGGAGTGTTGATTGCTCTTGTTCCCAGGAACTGTGGCGTGTCGAGCTTACTGATGTGCTGTTAAATGTACAGCTGCCCCCTAAGCACCATGTGGCTCTAACATACAGGGTTTGGGGAGTATTTGCTGGTGCAGGCAGGGTTATATTGTACACCCCCACGCAGAGTACACTACACCTCACACACACACATACAGTGATGAATCATATGGGGTTGGGGGTCACATCTAGAACAATATTACCTTTGAGTGGTTTTCCCCCCCTGAAAAATGACCCGCATTTGACCACACAATTCCTTTTGTCATATTCCTGAGTTAATTTATCAAAAGCTTCCAATGAAAAAATTAAATCTACTTATTTTAACTTCTTATGGCTGGGGGGCAGTATTGAGTAGCTTGGATGAATAAGGTGCCCAGAGTAAACTGCCTGCTACTCAGGCCCAGAAGCTAAGATATGCATATTATTAGTAGATTAGGATAGAAAACACTCTGAAGTTTCTGAAACTGTTTGAATGATGTCTGTGAGTATAACAGAACTCATATGGCAGGCAAAAACCTGAGGAAAAAATCCAACCAGGAAGTGGGAAATCTGATGTTTGTAGATTTTCAAGTCTTTGCCTATCCAATATACAGTGTAAAGTTTGGTCCGATTACACTTCCTAAGGCTTCCACTAGATATCAACAGTCTTTAGAACCTTTCAGGCTTCTAATATAAAGGGGGAGCGAATAAGAGCTGTTTGACTAAGAGGTCTGGCAGAATGCCATGAGCTAAGTCAGGCGCGTGGCCGTGAGAGCGAGTTGCGTTCCTTTTCATTTCTAAAGACAAAGGAATTTTCCGGTTGGAACATTATTGAAGATTTATGATAAAAACATCCTAAAGATTGATTATATACATCGTTTGACATGTTTCTACGAACTGTAATATAACTTTTTTGACTTTTCGTCTGAACTAAGTGCTCGCGCGTTGTGCATTTGGATTACTGTACTAAACGTGTGAACAAAAAGGAGGTATTTGGACATAAATTATGGACTTTATCGAACAAAACAAACATTTATTGTGGAACTGGGATTCCTGGGAGTGCATTCCGATGAAGATCATCAAATGTAAGTGAATATTTATAATGCTATTTCTGACTTATGTTGACTCCACAACATGGCGGGTATCTGTATGGCTTGTTTTGGTCTCTGAGCGCTGTACTCAGATTATTCCATGGTGTGCTTTCGCTGTAAACATTTTTGGAAATCTGACACAGCGGTTGCATTAAGGAGAAGTATATCTTTAATTCCATGCATAACACTTGTATTTTCATCAACATTTATAATGAGTATTTCTGTAAATTGATGTGGCTCTCTGCAAAATCACCGGATGTTTTGGAAGCAAAACATTACTGAGCATAACGCGACAAAGTAAACTGAGATTTTTGGATATAAATATGAACGTAATCGAACAAAACATACATGTATTGTGTAACATGAAGTCATATGAGTGCCATCTGATGAAGATCATCATAGGTTAGTGATACATTTTATCAGAAATAGCATTAAAATTAATCACTTACCTTTGATGATCTTCATCTGGTGGCACTCCCAGGTCTCCATGTTAGACAATAAATGTTTGTTTTGTTCGATAATGTCCCTCTTTATGTCCAAAAACCTCAGTTTTGTTGGTGCGTTTAGTTCAGAAATCCAAAGGCACAATGCACACTCTCAACATCAAGACGAAAAGTTAAAAAAGTACAATAAAAGTTAGTAGAAACATGTCAAACGATGTTTAAAATCAATCCTCAGGTTTTTTTTGTCATAAATAATCAATAATATTTCAACCGGACAAAAGCTTCATCAATAGAAAAGCAGAAACAAGAAATGCATGCGCACTCCAGATCACGCGCAGGACTCGTGGCTGGAAATTTCCACTGGCCTTTCATTGAAGGTGCTGTATCTCCCTCATTTTTCAGAGTAAAATCCTGAAACAATGCCTAAAGACTGGCCACATGTAGAGGAAGCCATAGATATCGTGAACTGGGTCCAAAGTCTTTGTATGGTGGATAGGCTTTCAATAGAAAAACAGCCTTTCAAAATAATAGTACTTCCTGGTTGGATTTTCCTCAGGTTTTCGCCTGCCATATCAGTTCTGTTATACTCACAGACATTATTTTAACAGTTTTGGAACCTTTTAGAGTGTTTTCTCTCCAAATCTACTAATTATATGCATATCCTATCTTCTGGGTCTGAGTAGCAGGCAGTTTAATTTGGGCACGCTTTTCATCCAAAATTCCGAATGCTGCCCCCTAGCCTAGTGAAGTTAAACAGTGATATTTTTTTCTGTCTTTTTTTGCTGATAGCCTTGTTGACTGAACCTGTGTGTATGTGTGTGTGTTTTGCAGGGAAGTGAAGAGGGAGACGTGGACAAGAACAAGTGCTGCACGCTGTGTAACATGTCCTTCACCTCAGCAGTGGTGGCACAGTCACATTACCAAGGCAAAATCCACGCCAAGAGATTAAAGCTGCTGCTGGGGGAGCAGCCTGCCATCACAGCCAAAGGTAGGCTTCTCTCTCTTTGTCTCTCTGTCTCTTTTCGCTCTCTTTCTGTCTGTCTCTTTAACTCACTCTCCTGTAGAGACATCTGCATGTTGTTTCCTTGTTGAAATGGAACTTGTCCTTTTGTCACCTCGACAAGCCTGCAGTCTGATGACATCAGACAATCCGAGGAGACTTGCGGTGACAGATGTGACAGAGATGTCTAACACAACTCTGTGTTAAGATCGATGTGCTTGTCCTCACACACAGAGGTTCTAGCTAGGACAACTAGACAAGCAGAAAGCCACAGGTAAACTTTGGGCTACTAGCTAGCACAGAGAGGAGCTGTAGCTTAAATTTTTTTTTTAAATGTTTTAACCTTTATTTAACTAGGCAAGTCAGTTTTAAGAACAAATTCTTATTTAAAATGACAGCCTACCGGGAAACAGTGGGTTAAATGCCTTGTTCAGGGGCAGAACAGCTGATTTTTACCTTGTCAGCTCAGGGATTTGATCCTGGAACTATTCGGTTACTGACCCAACACTCTAACCACTAGGCTACCTGCCGCCCCCTTGTGTGTATGGACTGGTGGAGAAACTCAATGTATCGTCTTATTGTCTTCTCTGTGGGTGTTTTGTTTAGATGTAATCGTCTGCCGCAGTACCTCTGGGTTGAGGAAAGTCTGGACCATACTTTAAACTACAGCTGCTGCTTACAAATTGGCAGTTGAAAGAATAATGGCCATGGGGTAAAGCTGGCCATGGGGTAAATTAGAAAAATAACCAAACTTTTATTTAATCAGATCATTCCCTATTGCAATGCCTGAGACCTGGATATGCAGAGGGGATGCAGGAGGTGAATAAATCACCAGCTGTGTTTGTTTATTTGGGGGTTCTATCTCTGGAGAATTTGCATCTGATTGTAAGTCTTTTCACGTGCTGATTTTCTTTGACTCATCTGTTATTTCAGATATCCTTGAACAAAATGTTTACTTTAGCTTGGTGGAAAGCCCTCTGTGCCTATTGTTTGACTCTGCAATAGTTCACAATTGTGCAATTAGCTAGTGGAGAGGCATGGAAATACAGTGCCAAAACAATACATTTGGTCAGTTTGTGTCTCATATAAAAAAGGCAGAGGGATGCTTACCCTAGCTGAAACCAAGGCCAGACACTGCCGCAATACTCATTATAGTAGTCCTGTTCTCAGTCTCTGTCTCTGTGTGTAAATGTACAGTATCTCTGTCAGTTCTACAGTAGAAGTCGGAAGTTTACATACACTTAGGTTGGAGTCATTTAAACTCGTTTTTCAACCACACCACACATTTCTTGTCAACAAACTATAGTTTTAGCAAGTCGGTTAGGACATCTACTTTGTGCATAACACAAGTCATTTTTCCAACAATTGCTTACAGACAGATTATTTCACTTATAATTCATTGTATCACAATTCCAGTGGGTCAGAAGTTTACATACACTAAGTTGACTGTCCTTTAACCACAGCTTGGAAAATGTCAGAAAATGATGTCATGGCTTTAGAAGCTTCTAAAACGCTAATTGACATCATTTGAGTCAATTGGAGGTGTACCTGTGGATGTATTTCAAGGCCTACCTTCAAACTCAGTGCCTCTTTAATTGACATCATGGGAAAATCTAAAGAAATCAGCCAAGACCCCAGAAAAAAACATTGTAGGACTCCACAAGTCTGGGTCATCCTTGGGAGCAATTTCCAAACGCCTGAAGGTACCACGTTCATCTGTACAAACAATCGTACGCAAGTATAAACACCATGGGACCACGCAGCCGTCATACCGCTCAGGAAGGAGACGCATTCTGTCTCCTAGAGATGAATGTACTTTGGTGCGAAAAGTGCAAATCAATCAAAGAACAACAGCAAAGGACCTTGTGAAGATGCTGGAGGAAACGGGTACAAAAGTATCTATATCCACAGTTAAACGAGTCCTATATCGACATAACCTGAAAGGCCGCTCAGCAAGGAAGAAGACACTGCTCCAAACCCACCATAAAAAAGCCAGACTACGGTTTGCAACAGCACATGGAGACAAAGATCATGCTTTTTGGAGAAATGTCCTCTGGTCTGATGAAACAAAAATAGAACTGTTTGGCCATAATGACCATAGTTATGTTTGGGGGGAAAAGGGGGAGGCTAGCAAGCCAAAGAACACCATCACAACTGTGAAGCACGGGAGTGGCAGCATCATGTTGTGGGGGTGCTTTGCTGCAGGAGGGACTGGTGCACTTCACAAAATAGATGGCATCATGAGAAAGGAAAATTGTGGATATATTGTAGCAACATCTCAAGACATCAGTCACGAAGTTAAAGCTTGGTCGCAAATGGGTCTTTCAAATGGACAATGACCCCAAGCATTCTTCCAAAGTTGTGGCAAAATGACTTAAGGACAACAAAGTCAAGGTATTGGAGTGGCCATCACAAAGCCCTGACCTCAATCCTATAGAAATATTGTGGGCAGAACTGAAAAAGCATGTGCGAGCAAGGAGGCCTACAAACCTGACTCAGTTACACCAGCTCTGTCAGGAGGAATGGGCCAAAATTCACCCAACTTATTGTGGGAAGCTTGTGGTAGGCTACCCGAAACGTTTGATCCAAGTTCAACAATTTAAAGGTAATGCTACCAAATACTAATTGAGGTTATGTAAACTTCTGACCCACTGGGAATGTGATGATAGAAATAAAAGCTGAAATAAATCATTCTCTATACTATTATTCTGACATTTAACATTCTTAAAATAAAGTGGGGATCCCAACTGACCTAAGACAGGGAATTTTCACTAGGATTAAATGTCAATAATTGTGAAAAACTGAGTTTAAATGTATTGGGCTTAGATGATTGTGGACTACAGAAAAAGGAGGACCAAGTACGCCCCCATTCTCATCGACGGGGCTGGAGTGGAGCAGGTTGAGAGCTTCAAGTTCCTCGGTGTCCCCACACCAACAAACTAGAATGGTCCAAACACACCAAGACAGTTGTGAAGAGGGCACGACAAAGCCTATTTCCCGTCAGGAAACTAAAAATATTTGGCATGAGTCCTGAGATCCTCAAAAGGTTCTACAGCTGCAGCATCGAGAGCATCCTGACTGGTTGCATCACTGCTTGGTATTGCAATTGCTCGGCCTCCGACCGCAAGGCACTACAGAGGGTAGTGCATCACTGGGGCTAAGCTGCCTGCCATCCAGGACCTCTACACCAGGCGGTGTCAGAGGAAGGCCCAAAAAATTGTCAAAGACCCCAGCCACCCCAGTCATAGACTGTTCTCTCTACTACCGCATGGCCAGCTGTACCGGAGTGCCAAGTCTAGGACAAAAAGGCTTCTCAACAGTTTTTACCCCCAAGCCATAAGACTCCTGAACAGGTAAACAAATGGCTACCCGAACTATTTGCATTGTGTGCCCCCCCCCCAACCCCTCTTTTACGCTGCTGCTACTCTCTGTTTATCATATGTGCACAGTCACTTTAACTACACATTCATGTACATATGTACATACTACTTCAATAGGCCCGACCAACCAATGCTCCTGCACATTGGCTAACCGGGCTATCTGCATTGTGTCCCACCACCCACCACCCGCCAACCCCTCTTTACGCTACTGCTACTCTCTGTTCATCATATATGCATAGTCACTTTAACCATATCTACATGTATACATACTACCTCAATCAGCCTGACTAACCGGTGTCTGTATGTAGCCTCGCTACTTTTATAGCCTTGCTACTGTTTTTCGCTGTTGTTTTTATTTCTTTACTTACCTATTGTTCACTTAATACCTTTTTTGCACTATTGGTTAGAGCCTGATAAGTAAGCATTTCACTGTTGTATTTGGCGCACGTGACAAATAAACGTTGATTTGATTTGTTGGTAAACTTCCGATTTCAACTGTATATTTAGGGAATGAGTTGTGCAAAATGCTCAACATAAAGTGGAAACATATCTAGTCCCAGTCAGTCCCCCACACCTTTAAGAAACATATCTAGTCCCAGTCAGTCCCACACACCTTTAACAAACATATCTAGTCCCAGTCAGTCCCACACACCTTTAACAAACATATCTAGTCCCAGTCAGTCCCACACACCTTTAACAAACATATCTAGGCCCAGTCAGTCCCACACACCTTTAACAAACATATCTAGGCCCAGTCAGTCCCACACCCTGGAACCTCAGGGTCTGTTTTCCCTTCAGCGCTTTGTGTTTCAGGAACACTCTCCTCCTCTTCTTCTCTTATCCTCCATTCATCCCCTTTCTCCCAGTGAGTCCAGTGACCGGTGACAAGGGCTGTGTCCCAAATGACATCCTATTACCTACTCTTGGGTGAGGATCATAAGCGCCAGATCAGCACGGCACAGGGCTGACAAATAGCCAGACCCCCCCCCCCATCTCCTTCTCCCACCAGAGTTTTATGACTTAACAACCGGATCGTAAATACCTGGCAGAAACCCTCCCTTCTGCTCTGTAGTATTGAGTTTAAAATCCTTTGTGTGTAGAGAGAGACTCTGGCCTGAATACTTTAACATCTAAAGATTGTACATTGAAATAATATTTCTAACATAAATAATGTGGGAAATGGTCGGGAGGGACTTACAGAACAATCATGTCACATCTATTGTTCTGTGATATCATGAAAGACATTATAACGGAAACATTAACTGTAAAAGCTTTCAGAATATGTCAGAGTTACATCTAAATGTTTTACATTTACATGATTAAATGTAAAACTATTTGTGAGAAGATGAAATGTGAATTTAGCCTTCTAAATTAGATAATTGTTTTCATGTAATGTTTTACCCAGTCAGTTACCATGCCCACTTGTCCACAGACATTATGCCAAAAGGAAGGAACGCCCCTTTTGCCAGAGTGCTTATAAAAGGACTCCTAACAAATTGACATTAGACCTGTACATTGCTGGGTTGCTACTGGTGCGTAAAATGGTTTAAAACTACTAGACCAGAAAGCGTAGAGCTGTGGCTACACGTGTAAAATGGTTAGACTCTACCAGACCAGAAAAAGGTAAGACCCTGCAGACCTCCTGCAGCTCTGCATGTAACGTAGCCTAGGAAAATAAACCAAAGACGAGAAAATAATAACATTCCTCTATCAAACGACCATTGGTATGTCTAATGTATTCATTCTAACAAACACTTCCAGAACAAAGGAAACCTACTACAACTACAAAGGACATGGTGACCTCTGGTGGACAACCAGACTTACACAACCAGAGACTTTCTGTCGAACTATTCGTCATAGACTGATCGGGCGATTTCAACAGAGAGAGAGACGACAAGCGCAAATATGTACTTTGCATTTCTAAATCCGAATGAGCGGTTGTTAGGGTGCTAAATATCCACATTTACGATAAGCGTATTATTCAACTATGTACGATAGTTGAATTCCTTTGTCTTTCATTCTCCCGCTATTTCTTTCCCCACCCCTTTCATTGTGTAACCAGCCGTCATATCGGGTTAGTCCACTAAGGACTTTTCATTGCATTATGTAATAATCAATGTATAATCTGTGTGTGTGTTTATGTATTTCTGTGTGATTATTTCATTAGTTAGTAAATAAATAATTAAGCCAATTTGTGTAAGCTGATTCATCAGACTGAAATGAGATTGAAATAGGAGCAAGTGATTGATGGATGATGAATAGTATGTTGAGATATTCTGATATTCTTGAGTTAATTCGGAAAACGCTAACACATTAAATACACTTTTCCCGTGGTGCCCCAGATTACTATTTAATTAATTGATATATGATTAATAGATAATTTAATGTTAATTTATTGATTTCATAAGCCGCCTCCAATGTTGTTTTAGAGAATTTGGAAATACTGTACATCCAACTGGTCTCAACTGCAGACCAAGTGTAACCACGCCAGCCCAGGGCCTCCACATGCAGCCTCTTCACCTGCGAGATGGTCTGAGACCAGCCACCCGGACAACTGTTGAAATTGTGGCTTTGCACAACTGAATAATTTCTGCAAAAACTGTAAGAAACCATCTCAGGGAAGCTCATCTGCGTGCTCATCGTCCTCACCAGGGTCTTGACCTGTGTCATGAAGTGGCCCTTTCTGGGTGTAGATCATGGCTTCCCCCTCTCTCACTCTCTCCTACACCCAGGTTCTGTTATCTGTGGTCGTAAATTCCTGGCGGAGACTCTCTCCCCCTTTTCAGGCAGAGAGAGAGACCACAGAGTGAACAAAGGATTTAATGTGGCCGAACTCCTAAGTCCCCAAAATGGGAAAATGAAACTATATGTCCACTTGTGGGAAGGGTCCATGGACACTTAAGGGACAGTTATGTTGAGTGTGTTTCATTTGGTGACCTCACAAAGGACAGGAAACACACATAACTATATCTCTGAATGTGTACATTTCTCAGTTATGGTGTTTGCATCTAATTATTTTATCAAATGAATGAGTAAAGTTGAAACTATTTGTGAAATGATGTAATGTGATGTTAACCTTTAATTTTGAGAGAATTGTATTCCCTGTAAAGTTTAACTAGTCAGCGGCCACGCCCCCATGAGCACAGACATGATCTGGCGTCATGGAACCGCCCTCTTCTACTGTTACGAATAAAAGCCCCACCTAAGAAAATCCCCTTCAGACTAAGCAAGCCCACAGTGTGAGCTGTGACTGCGAATAGTTAAGACCACGCATACCTCGGTGTAAGCTGAGGTGGCACAGGTTTGAGTACCAAGACTAGAAAACCATACCACGTGGTGAGTTGGCTACACGGATGGAAATGTTTGAGACTTTGAAACTCTGAGACTATCGATCCCTACAGAATAAGAGCAAATCTTAGATACTAATTACTCGTCTGCAGCTAGAAATTATGTAAACCTGGGATGCAAATACCAACAACCGCCGAAACATCTATTCTAAGAAGAATGGACGCCTGACATAACCATTACAACAGACACTATCAGGAGCCGCTAATAGACCTACAACCGCTCTCTGATGAACTGACTCTCCAGCAGACGGACCGACGATTCCAACAGAGAAGACAACAACGACATATGGGCGTAAATATATTGATTGCAATTATTCCCGAATGAGCGAGCGTTCATGTGCAAAGGATTAGCATTTAAATTAATATAACTATCCACTGTGTAGTGAAGCCATTTTGTCTTTCCCGCTCTTTCTCAGTCCACACACCCTTCCCTTTGTCCACCAAGCCGTCATATCGGTTTAGCCCACTAGGGGAACTTCCCTATCATTGTTAGTAACCAATATCTACTGTTTGTTTGTTATGCATTTCTGTGATTCTTTAGTTAGTTCATAAATAAATGATTACGCCAATTGGTGTACGGATGATTCATGGTTTAGGCTGGGTTTGTGCAGATAACCAAGAATTATACGACGTTTGAAATGAGACTGACGTGAGGTAAAGAATAATTCATTAATAGAATACTAATTGATCAGATATTAAAATATCTGAAGAGTTACATTTTGAAAATTGTAACTTTGTAATCTGAAGATTTTCCGTGGTGCCCCGACTTCCTAGTTAATTAAATTTAAATGATTAGTTTAATCACGTAATAATAATTACAGAGAATTGATTGGATAAAATAACCTTCACCTTAAATGATACTAAAGACACGACACCTGACTGAAGTTCAGAAAATGTGGGATAATGCTCACCTTCGATGGCCACTGGCATGCTGGACAATTATTATTGTTATTATTATTTTATATATATACAGTTGAAGTCGGAAGTTTACATACACCTTAGCCAAATACATTTAAACTCAGTTTTTCACAATTCCTGACATTTAATCGTAGTAAAAATTCCCTGTCTTAGCTCAGTTAGGATCACCACTTTATTTTAAGAATGTGAAATGTCAGAATAATAGCAGAGAATTAATTATTTCAGCTTTTATTTCTTTCATCACATTTCCAGTGGGTCAAAAATGTACATACAATCAATTTGTAGTGACGAGATCCTGAGTCCCATTGTTGGTTTGTCGTGTCATTCCTCCGCCGTTATCAACTCATGTTTCAGCATGATAATGCACAGTGCCATGTTGCAAGGATCTGCACACAATTCCAGGAAGCTGAAAATGTCCCAGTTCTTCCGTGGCCTGCATACTCACCAGACATGACACCCATTGAGCATGTTTGGGTTACAACAGGCCGTTCCAGTTCCCACCAACATCCAGCAACTTCGCACTGTCATTGAAGAGGAGTGAGACAACATTACACAAGTCACAATCGAAAGTCTGATCAACTCTATGTGAAGGAGATGTGTCGCGCTGCATGGGGCAAATGGTGGTCACACCAGATACTGACTGGTTTTCGGATCCACACCCCTACCTTTTTTTAAGGTATCTATGACCAACAAATGCATATCTGTATTCCCAGTCATGTGAAATCTATAGGTTAAGGCCTAATAAATTGATTCCAATTGATGGATTTCCTTATATGAACTGTTACTCAGTGAAATCTTTGAAATTGTTGCATTTATATTTATGCATAAGGGCATTCCCTTGAAGATAAGTCTTTTGCACCTATTTATTAGGAGGATTATGACTTTTAACAGGGTGGGCATGGGCAGGATGTATTCAAGTGACATAAATAATATGGTGGGAAAGACCTAGAGGCTGGAGAGTAGGGGTTGTAGGGGTCACTACCCAGCAGGGTGAGACATGTTTCTGCAGCCCTCATCAACCATTACAGGCCTGAACCCCTCTCCTACGCCTTGTCCCCCTTCATGGCCTCCCCCTCTTCCTCCTCGCTTAGTCCTGTTCATCCTTCTCCCCCCTCTTCCTTCTAACCCTGCTCCTCCTCCTTCTAAGCCTGCTGCTTCAGGAAGCTACTGTAAACCTGGTACAGGAAATAGAGTATACTGCAATCGAGGTTTGCAATCAGTGGCATCATGTTTTGTTTCAGCTTGATTTCCTTAAAGCTAAAATCCTTAGTGTAAACAATATCAAAGAGATCACCCCGACTCTGCTCTGGTAAAAAGCTGAGGGATGGGCCTGGAGAAATAGATGCAAGGACTGACCATCCATGATATCAAAATTATACGTTTAACTATATTTTGAGGCTATACAGTGTTTGTTTACATTAACATTGCTTACAAACATTGGAGTAAAACAAGCTTATATTTTGGGTTCTGATGGGGTACGACCACTGAGGTATAATAAGAACTGAGACTGAGTCCAAGATGTCCAACAGTTGTTTTCAAGGTAATCGACTCACATTCTCATTCGCCGAATCATGGAACGTCTATATCCAGGTTGCAATCGGTTTATATGGACCAACATCGCAACCAATATCTTCGGTTGTGAGTGATGGAAAAATAATCGGCCTCAGCGACAATTATTTGAATTATCCCATGGCTGTTTTGTGCACAAAGGTGATGACTAAAGTGTGTTATTAGGAATTTTCAAATCTGACTTCTCTATGTGGCCGTCTTTCTGGGCCGGGCGTCAGTTAAGATGCACTATCAAAATAAAACTGTAGGAGCTGTCGAAACTGTGCTTCTAGACCAGAACCCTGGCCTCTTGGGGTACGATAGTTGAACTAAGCTCATGAGGCATTTCTAGTTTATATTCTTCAAGAATCAATGATTATATATCATCCATTTATAATTCAAAAGGATTCTAGCTTCAACCTGAGGTTGTGCTTTGATTTGGTATTTACAGACAGCAGGGAATCTGACGTACAGTGCTTCATCCTACTGGGTCATGTTGGCAAGGAGGTTCCTAGGGGATGTGGTGTTTCTGATTTATTTCTGATGGAATGTTTAGTCATTGTATTTCCCAGATGTTGTCATAGGGATAGTGGGTAATCATAAGAATGCTAGTGTTATTTCCCATAGAGTGAGCTGTGTTACTTTACGTAACCTTACGACTTATTTGGTATAACGTATGCTGATTGCTGATACTGTAAAATAGTGCTTAGATAAAATTATGTTATGCTATTTCCCCTCATGCCTCCCTGTCTGTTACTGACAGATTCAGTCATTAACCATGCCATCTGTGGCCAATGGTTCAGAACAGAGGGTGCTCTGCTCCCAACTGAGGAAGGCCAGACAGAGAAATCAATCGCACTGTCACCCAACAAACCCAGTTAGAGCCACAGACAGACAGACCCCCCCCCCCCCCCAGACTCCAGCCTCAGTCAGAGAAAGAAGACCAGAGAGACCAGAGAGACCCCCCCCAGAGAGACCCCCCCCAGACTCCAGACTCCAGCCTCAGTCAGAGAAAGAGAGAGAGAGAAATAGAGAGAGAGGTCATGGTCAGATGAGCTCCTGCATTTTTCTGCATTTTCTTAATAAAATATAGATTTAGAGTTAGATAAACTTGGATTTTTTGTCAAGAACACATACAGGATGCTACCCTCTACAACATAACCCTCACTTCAAATCAAATCAAAACTCAAAACCTACAACCTGATTTTGGACGGATTTACGGAATCACCTGAATGGTTCACATCTACCAAGGATTAATTATTCTATACAGCAAACTCTCTGGAAAACAACAGAAACCTGAGAACACCACCCAACCTGGAACTGAGTGAGTAATGTTTAGTTTGAAACTATATTTGATTTCCAAAAGCCAAGAAGAAAAATACATGACACTACTTTATAAGGACTGAGTAACATAATTCTGCCAAGCTTGATACAGCTTCAACTAGCACTTAAGTGTCAAGTGAGAGGTGTCAAAGCCCATTAGCCCAACAATGGCAGGAGAGTCGAATAGTCTACCCCAACCAAATGGAGAGGCCTTAGAAGCTGCCTCCCGCTGTTCATAGGTAATTAAAATACAGTACCCTGTGAGTGTAAAGAATGATAAGTCAAGAAAAGATCACAAAATGAAGCTCCTTATGGAAAATCAAGAGACACTTTTTGCTGACTATTACAAAAATGGGAACATCAGCAACCTTATCTTCCACACAAACCATCCCCTGGCATGGCACAGTGCTATATTAGCACACTACCCCTCTGTTAAGAGAGGGGGGGTTAACGAGGGGTGGAAACTCAGGATATTTGACAACGAGGACTCTGAGTCAGCTAATATAAATCTATATAAGTCTGGAACAGTAATTGTACAGGGCAACCCCAAACAGTTTCAGCTGGACTTTCATCTAATCAAAGAATTAGCCCAGCAGGAGAAGCTCTCCCTTGATAAAGATACCCCCACCCCAAGTGGGTCAGACCAGACCTCTTCATCATATAACCCCACAGACGAGCAACCCTCAGCAGACAGTCAACCTCCCAGTACAGAGTACTTCTCCCTCATTGAAATGAAGGATAAATTGACCCAGCTGGAGGTAAGGCAGGTTGAGCTAGAACAGCAGGTGATTACACTCCAGTCAGCACAGACCCAGACAACAGTCCAGCACAACAACCCCTTAACCAGACCAGGAGAGCTGGAGGTGGAGAGAGACATATCTGCACTCTGTACAGTGGTGAGACAACTTCAACAGGAGAAAGAGCAGAAGCAGGAGCAGAACAAAGCACTAGAGGAGAGGATCAGACTGCTGGAGGAGAGGGAGAGGGGGATGGAGGAGAGGATCAGACTGCTGGAGGAGAGGTTGAGGGGGATGGCATGTGACAGAGAACAACCCACTAGGGAGGTGGCCATCCCCACAGAGACGCCAGCAGAACAGCCCACCTCAGCACCCGACAAAAGTCTCGACACCACAGCAGAACAGTCCACACCAGACCCTGACCATAGAGTCGACATCACAGCAGAACAGACAAAAGAAAAACCCCAAGCCCAGCAGCTCTCACCCCCTCTGAGCACCCCCCCTGTCAGCCACCCTGATAGCCCTCCTGACAACCCCCCCACACCCACTGAGGACAAACACAAGACACAGATTCTTCTCCTTATGGACTCAAATGGGAAATATATAGAAGAACAAAAAAAAAAATCCCAAACACAGTGTGTCTAAACTCTGGTGTCCAAACACCCAGCGCGCCCTAGACCTTCTGTCTGAGGACAAACTACGCTCACCTAGCCACATAATAATACACACAGGCACAAACGACCTGAGAGCACAGCAGGAAAGGGTGGCCACAGCACTGAAGGGAGTGATTGAAAAAGCTTCTTCTACTTTCCCCAACGCACAAGTGGTTATCTCCACCCTGCTACCACGAAAATACTTCCACCCTGCTACAATACAGCGGGTAAACGCAAGCATTTCCCGTGACTGTGCCTCAAAACCAAATGTTTTTCTGGCCCACCACTCCACCCTGGACTTGAACAGCCTCTATGACCAGGTCCACCTCTACAAGGCAGCAGTGCCCACCTTTGCCCGGACTCTAAAGGACATCGCTCTCAAATGAAGCCCCAACACTTCACACAGGAGCAACAGATCAATAGACACCCCACCCAGACACATCCACACCCCCACCCCAACCAACCAACACCCCCCCACATCAACCATGCCCACACCCAATTTAGGCCCCCTCAGATCAGACCCATGCCACTCCTGCCCACCCCATGCACCCCACCCCCGCAAAGAGGGCATCAACATGGAAGTCACACATACGCCCAGGTAGTGAGCGGGCAAACAGGCCCAACCCCCACTCTTACACTCGCCCAAGCCAACGGCATGTACCAGATGCTCAGCAGGCTCTGCTCACACTTACTGGCCTGAGGCCAAACCCAGACCAACAACATTGGACACTTTATGGAACAAAAAGCCTTCACTATATCATCCTGGAATATCCAAGGTCTGAGGTCATCTGCCTTTGGCCTAAAGAGTAGGAACCCGGACTTCACCAAAGAAATCGGTAATGCAGACATTGTCATCCTGCAAGAAACATGGTATAGAGGAGGCAGACCCACTGGTTGCCCTCTAGGTTACAGAGAGCTGGTAGTCCCATCCACCAAACTACCAGGTGTGAAACAGGGAAGGGACTCAGGGGGAATGCTAATTTGGTATAGAGCAGACCTAACTCACTCCATTAAATTAATCAAAACAGGAACATTTTACATTTGGCTAGAAATTCAAAAGGAAATTATCTTAACAAGAGAAAAATGTCCTCCTGTGTGCTACCTATATCCCCCCACTAGAAGACAGCTTCTCCATCCTGGAGGGGGAAATCAATCATTTCCAGGCCCAGGGACATGTATTAGTCTGTGGCGACCTAAATGCCAGAACTGGACAAGAACCTGACACCCTCAGCACACAGAGGGACAAACACCTACCTGGAGGTGACAGCATTCCCTCCCCCATATGCCCACCTAGGCACAACTATGACAACATAACCAACAAAAACGGGTCACAACTCCTGCAGCTCTGTCGCACGCTGGGTATGTACATAGTCAATGGTAGGCTTCGAGGGGACTCCTATGGTAGGTACACCTATGGCTCATCTCTTGGCAGTAGCACTGTAGACTACTTTATCACTGACCTCAACCCAGAGTCTCTCAGAGCGTTCACAGTCAGCCCACTGACACCCCTATCAGACCACAGCAAAACCACAGTCTACTTGAACAGAGCAATACTCAATCATGAGGCATCAAAGCCAAAGGAACTGAGTAACATTAAGAAATGCTATAGATGGAAGGAATGCAGTTTGGAAACCTACCAAAAAACAATTAGTCAACAGCAAATTCAATCCCTTTTAGACAACTTCCTGGGTAAAACGTTCCACTGCAATAGTGAAGGTGTAAACTTGGCAGTAGAAAATCTTAACAGTATATTTGACCTCTCAGCTTCCCTATCAAATCTAAAAATCTCAAATAGAAAACCGAAGAAAATGAACAACAATGACAAATGGTTTGATAAAGAATGCAAAAATCTAAGAAATAAATTGAGAAACCTGTCCAACCAAAAACATAGAGACCCGGAAAACCTGAGTCTACGCCTTCACTATGGTGAATCACTAAAACAATACAGAAATACACTATGGAAAAAGAAGGAACAGCACGTCAGAAATCAGCTCAATGTAATTGAAGAATCCATAGACTCTAACCAATTCTGGGAAAATTGGAAAACACTAAACAAACAACAACACGAAGAATTATCTATCCAAAATGGAGATGTATGGGTAAACCACTTCTCCAATCTTTTTGGCTCTATAACAAAGAATAAAGAGCAAAAACATATACATGATCAAATACAAATCCTAGAATCAACTATTAAAGACTACCAGAACCCACCGGATTCTCCAATTACCTTGAATGAGTTACAGGACAAAATAAAAACCCTCCAACCCAAAGAGGCCTGTGGTGTTGATGGTATCCTTAATGAAATGATCAAATATACAGACAACAAATTCCAATTGGCTATATTAAAACTCTTTAACATCGTCCTTAGCTCTGGCATCTTCCCCAATATTTGGAACCAAGGACTGATCACCCCAATCCACAAAAGTGGAGACAAATTTGACCCCAATAACTACCGTGGAATATGCGTCAACAGTAACCTTGGGAAAATACTCTGCATTATCATTAACAGCAGACTCGTACATTTCCTCAATGAAAACAATGTACTGAGCAAATGTCAAATTGGCTTTTTACCAAATTACCGTACAACAGACCATGTATTCACCCTACACACCCTAATTGACAACCAAACAAACCAAAACAAAGGCAAAGTCTTCTCATGCTTTGTTGATTTCAAAAAAGCCTTCGACTCAATTTGGCATGAGGGTCTGCTATACAAATTGATGGAAAGTGGTGTTGGGGGTAAAACATACGACATTATAAAATCCATGTACACAAACAACAAGTGTGCGGTTAAAATTGGCAAAAAGCGCACACATTTCTTCACACAGGGTCGTGGGGTGAGACAGGGATGCAGCTTAAGCCCCACCCTCTTCAACATATATATCAACGAATTGGCGCGGGCACTAGAACAGTCTGCAGCACCCGGTCTCACCCTACTAGAATCCGAAGTCAAATGTGTACTGTTTGCTGATGATCTGGTGCTTCTGTCACCAACCAAGGAGGGCCTACAGCAGCACCTAGATCTTCTGCACAGATTCTGTCAGACCTGGGCCCTGACAGTAAATCTCAGTAAGACCAAAATAATGGTGTTCCAAAAAAGGTCCAGTCGCCAGGACCACAAATTCCATCTAGACACCGTTGCCCTAGAGCACACAAAAAACTATACATACCTCGGCCTAAACATCAGCACCACAGGTAGCTTCCACAGAGCTGTGAACGATCTGAGAGACAAGGCAAGAAGGGCATTCTATGCCATCAAAAGGAACATAAATTTCAACATACCAATTAGGATCTGGCTAAAAATACTTGAATCAGTCATAGAGCCCATTGCCCTTTATGGTTGTGAGGTCTGGGGTCCGCTCACCAACCAAGATTTCACAAAATGGGACAAACACCAAATTGAGACTCTGCATGCAGAATTCTGCAAAAATATCCTCCGTGTACAACGTAGAACACCAAATAATGCATGCAGAGCAGAATTAGGCCGATACCCACTAATTATCAAAATCCAGAAAAGAGCCGTTAAATTCTACAACCACCTAAAAGGAAGCGATTCCCAAACCTTCCATAACAAAGCCATCACCTACAGAGAGATGAAACTGGAGAAGAGTCCCCTAAGCAAGCTGGTCCTAGGGCTCTGTTCACAAACACAAACACACCCCACAGAGCCTCAGGACAACAGCACAATTAGACCCAACCAAATCATGAGAAAACAAAAAGATAATTACTTGACACATTGGAAAGAATTAACAAAAAAACAGAGCAAACTAGAATGCTATTTGGCCCTAAACAGAGAGTACACAGTGGCAGAATACCTGACCACTGTGACTGACCCAAAATGAAGGAAAGCTTTGAAAAGTGGCTCTCAAGAGAAGACAGGCTATGTGCTCACTGCCCACAAAATGAGGTGGAAACTGAGCTGCACTTCCTAACCTCCTGCCCAATGTATGACCATATTAGAGAGACATATTTCCCTCAGATTACACAGATCCACAAAGAATTCGAAAACAAATCCAATTTTGATAAACTCCCATATCTACTGGGTGAAATTCCACAGTGTGCCATCACAGCAGCAAGATTTGTGACCTGTTGCCACAAGAAAAGGGCAACCAGTGAAGAACAAACACCATTGTAAATACAACCCATATTTATGTTAGCCGCTAATGCTAATCACTAGTTAGCTGGCTAGCTAGCTAGCTAATAAATGTACTGAGTCAGAGCAAACGTAATTAGCTGTAAAGCCTGATAATACCAGTGATGGTGTAGACCTAAATCAGCATGTTGTTTGTGCAACAGTATCTTCTAAATCAAAGAGGAATAAGCAAGGCATAAATATGTTAGCTACATTCTTCTTCTTCTGTGGGTTTTACTACAACCCAAAAAGGTTATTGTACCGCCACCAGCTGGACAGGGTTGAAAAAACCAAGGTAAAAATAAAACCCATACGTGATAGGGAAAACTAACTTAATCCACCCAAAATAAAACCAAAAACCACATGAACAAAACCAAAACCCCAAAACTCCCACTTCTTCCTTCCTTCAAATCTCCATATCTGTCTTTTCAGGCTCTATGTCCTGAGAGGTGATATGGCTTGTGATAATATTCCATGCAAATCCTCCACAGAGGAGTCTTTCAGACCCAAGAACCGTTCTGCCGCATCCGCAATGTTATCTACACTGCTCAAAAAAATAAAGGGAACACTTAAACAACACAATGTAACTTCAAGTCAATCACACTTCTGTGAAATCAAACTGTCCACTTAGGAAGCAACACTGATTGACAATAAATTTCACATGCTGTTGTGCAAATGGAATAGACAACAGGTGGAAATTATAGGCAATTAGCAAGACACCCCCAATAAAGGAGTGGTTCTGCAGGTGGTGACCACAGACCACTTCTCAGTTCCTATGCTTCCTGGCTGATGTTTTGGTCACTTTTGAATGCTGGCGGTGCTTTCACTCTAGTGGTAGCATGAGACGGAGTCTACAACCCACACAAGTGGCTCAGGTAGTGCAGCTCATCCAGGATGGCACGTCAATGCGAGCTGTGGCAAGAAGGTTTGCTGTGTCTGTCAGCGTAGTGTCCAGAGCATGGAGGCGCTACCAGGAGACAGGCCAGTACATCAGGAGACTTGGAGGAGGCCGTAGGAGGGCAACAACCCAGCAGCAAGACCGCTACCTCCGCCTTTGTGCAAGGAGGAGCAGGAGGAGCACTGCCAGAGCCCTGCAAAATGAGGGTGGTATGAGGGCCCGACGTCCACAGGTGGGGGTTGTGCTTACAGCCCAACACCGTGCAGGACGTTTGGCATTTGCCAGAGAACACCAAGATTGGCAAATTCGCCACTGGCGCCCTGTGCTCTTCACAGATGAAAGCAGGTTCACACTGAGCACACGTGACAGACGTGACAGAGTCTGGAGACGCCGTGGAGAACGTTCTGCTGCCTGCAACATCCTCCAGCATGACCGGTTTGGCGGTGGGTCAGTCATGGTGTGGGGTGGCATTTCTTTGGGGGGCCGCACAGCCCTCCATGTGCTCGCCAGAGGTAGCCTGACTGCCATTAGGTACCGAGATGAGATCCTCAGACCCCTTCTGAGACCATATGCTGGTGCGGTTGGCCCTGGGTTCCTCCTAATACAAGACAATGCTAGACCTCATGTAGCTGGAGTGTGTCAGCAGTTCCTGCAACAGGAAGGCATTGATGCTATGGACTGGCCCGCCCGTTCCCCAGACCTGAATCCAATTGAGCACATCTGGGACATCATGTCTCGCTCCATCCACCAACGCCACGTTGCACCACAGACTGTCCAGGAGTTGGCGGATGCTTTAGTCCAGGTCTGGGAGGAGATCCCTCAGGAGACCATCCGCCACCTCATCAGGAGCATGCCCAGGCGTTGTAGGGAGGTCATGCAGGCACGTGGAGGCCACACACACTACTGAGCCTCATTTTGACTTGTTTTAAGGACATTACATCAAAGTTGGATCAGCCTGTAGTGTGGTTTTCCACTTTAATTTTGTGTGACTCCAAATCCAGACCTCCATGGGTTGATAAATTTCATTTCCATTGATCATTTTTGTGTGATTTTATTGTCAGCACATTCAACTATGTAAAGAAAAAAGTATTTAATAAGAATATTTCATTCATTCAGATCTAGGATGTGTTATTTTAGTGTTCCCTTTTTTTGAGCAGTGTATTTTCCTGGACTTCCTCTCCACCTTGGCAGTGCCATTAATCATCATAGCTATAAGCGCCACAAAGTCCACCTTCTTAACCTTTAACATATCCGAGTCCTGCTGTTGAACGGCAACCCCTGCAGCCTTCAGTGAAGGCCTACACACCACCATGGGCTCATCAGGAGCACCATTCGAACCCTCAACCCTTTTAACAGCTGCTGCATATGAAATCCTCTGGACAGCCCTGACTTTGGACACCTCATTCTCTTTCAAACTTCATGGTTCCCACCACAATTGCAACATATCACATTTTAATCACTTTTAAAACACATATGATTTTCCCACAATTTTTCCACAACGGCCTCTCCCTTCTGCAAGCACTTGAAACATGTCCAAAAGCTTTACAATAATCACACTGCATTGGTCTTGGAACAAATGCTCTGACTCTGTTGTTGATATATCCCAACTGCACTTGAGTAGGGACAGACTTCATACAGTGGGGAGAACAAGTATTTGATACACTGCCGATTTTGCAGGTTTTCCTACTTACAAAGCATGTAGAGGTCTGTAATTTTTATCATAGGTACACTTCAACTGTGAGAGACGGAATCTAAAACAAAAATCCAGAAAATCACATTGTATGATTTTTAAGTAATTAATTTGCATTTTATTGCATGACATAAGTATTTGATACATCAGAAAAGCAGAACTTAATATTTGGTACAGAAACCTTTGTTTGCAATTACAGAGATCATACATTTCCTGTAGTTCTTGACCAGGTTTGCACACACTGCAGCAGGGATTTTGGCCCACTCCTCCATACAGACCTTCTCCAGGTCCTTCAGGTTTCGGGGCTGTCGCTGGGCAATACGGACTTTCAGCTCCCTCCAAAGATTTTCTATTGGGTTCAGGTCTGGAGACTGGCTAGGCCACTCCAGGACCTTGAGATGCTTCTTACAGAGCCACTCCTTAGTTGCCCTGGCTGTGTGTTTTGGGTCGTTGTCATGCTGGAAGACCCAGCCACGACCCATCTTCAATGCTCTTATTGAGGGAAGGAGGTTGTTGGCCAAGATCTTGCGATACATGGCCCCATCCATCCTCCCCTCAATACGGTGCAGTCGTCCTGTCCCCTTTGCAGAAAAGTATCCCCAAAGAATGATGTTTCCACCTCCATGCTTCACGGTTGGGATGGTGTTCTTGGGGTTGTACTCATCCTTCTTCTTCCTCCAAACACGGCGAGTGGAGTTTAGACCAAAAAGCTCTATTTTTGTCTCATCAGACCACATGACCTTCTCCCATTCCTCCTCTGGATCATCCAGATGGTCATTGGCAAACTTCAGACGGGCCTGGACATGCACTGGCTTGATCAAAGGGACCTTGTGTGCGCTGCAGGATTTTAATCCTTGACGGCGTAGTGTTTTACTAATGGTTTTCTTTGAGACTGTGGTCCCAGCTCTCTTCAGGTCATTGACCAGGTCCTGCCGTGTAGTTCTGGGCTGATCCCTCACCTTTCTCATGATCATTGATGCCCCACGAGGTGAGATCTTGCATGGAGCCCCAGACCGAGGGTGATTGACCGTCATCTTGAACTTCTTCCATTTTCTAATAATTGCGCTAACAGTTGTTGCCTTCTCACCAAGCTGCTTGCCTATTGTCCTGTAGCCCATCCCAGCCGTGTGCAGGTCTACAATTTTATCCCTGATGTCCTTACACAGCTCTCTGGTCTTGGCCATTGTGGAGAGGTTGGAGTCTGTTTGATTGAGTGTGTGGACAGGTGTCTTTTATACAGGTAACGAGTTCAAACAGGTGCAGTTAATACAGGTAATGAGTGGAGAACAGGAGTGCTTCTTAAAGAAAAACTAACAGGTCTGTGAGAGCCGGAATTCTTACTGGTTGGTAGGTGATCAAATACTTAAGTCATGCAATAAAATGCAAATTAATTACTTAAAAATCATACAATGTGATTTTCTGGATTTTTGTTTTAGATTCCGTCTCTCGCAGTTGAAGTGTACCTATGATAAAAAATGACAGACCTCTACATGCTTTGTAAGTAGGAAAACCTGCAAAATCGGCAGTGTATCAAATACTTGTTCTCCCCACTGTATGTGCTGAGAGTCAGGAAGAAAGTTCAGGGAGTGAGTGTTTTTAATAAATAAAAGAAACAATGAACACGAAACACAAACAACGCACCAACATGAAAACAGAGTCAAACAGGTTGAGGCAGGAGAGCCTGACGAGCCGGCTGAGGGAGGGAAGCCTGGCGATCTGGTTGAGGCAGGAGAGCCGGTAGCAGTTCCCGGATGCGACGTCATTACTCTGGCACAAAAAATATCTCCCTGATGCTTCCCTTAGGTGAGGTGTTATTCTGTAACGAGTTAGCTGAGAGTCGGGAAGCAAGTTCAGGGAGTTAGTGTTTTAATAATAAAAAAAACTATGAACACGAAAGACAAACATCGCACCGACATGAAAACAGAGTCAATAACACCTGAGAACCAAGGGGAGTGACAGATATAGGGAAGATAATGAATGAGGTGATGGAGTCCAGGTGAGTGTCATGAGGCGCTGGTGCGCGAGACAATGGTGACAGGTGTGCATGACACAGGTAATTTTTCCAACAATTGTTTTCAAACAGATTATTTTACTTATAATTCACTGTATCACAATTCCAGTGGGTCCGAAGTTTACATACACTAAATTGACTGTGCCTTTAAAACTTCTTGTCACTACAGGGGGTGCTGTTTCAACTTCGACATTTTGCGTCTCCAAATTAAACTGCCTCGTACTCAATTCTTGCTCGTACAATATGCATATTATTATTACTATTGGATAGAAAACAATCTCTAGTTTCTAAAACCGTTTGAATTATGTCTGTGGGTGAACCAGAACTCTTTCTACAGCGAAAATCATGACAGGACATGCGAAGGTCTGAAAACTAGGCTCTGATCTCGGAACAGTTTAAAACTCTGTGTGTGCCCTATGGATCGAAATGAACTGCACCCGCCTTCCCCTGGATGTCAGTAACCAATGAGAAGTGGAATGGTGTTTCTACGTATTTCTCAGAGCTTATAAAAGGGCAAGGAACGAGGTGCGCTCCCTTTTCAACTTCCGCCATTACGCAACGCAAGACCCCAGGATAGCATTTTGAAACGCTCAGTTATCGGCCTTAGATATGTCCGTCTGTAATTTAAAACCTCTTGAGAATACAGGGGGTGCTATTTTCGCATTAGCATAATTTGCTCTACAGATTAAACTGCCTCTTATTCAATTATTGCTCTTACTATATGCATATAAATAATACCATTGGAAAGAAAACAATCCCTAGTTTCTAAAACCGTTTCAATTTTGTCTCTGAGTGATACAGAAGTCATTCCACAGCACTTTCCATGACCAAGAACATAAAATCAAGATGTGTTATGCTGGCTTCAAAGCTCTGCCTATATATGGTCGTGCCCCCTATGACCAGAAACACACTTCATTCGCCTTCCTCTGGTTGTCAAGAGGACGTCAGAGGAGAAATTCTTTGTTTATCTGGGACTGACGTGAAATAGGACCCATTTCTTTGGCGTGACCGACAACTTCCGGTTTACTGAATCGCTCGAATTTGAGCTGCGATTGTGTACTGTTTTGCTGGCGTTATGTATGAAAACTATCTCCGTGTCGAATTTTGTTTGATACATGTGACCATATCATCGTAATGTATGTTTTTTCAATATAGTTTAATCAGATTATTTGAATTTTTCCGGGAGTTTTGCGGTGTTCCATTGTCGGATTGTATTTACGTTTGAGAAATCCGTGCCACTCGACCGGTACCTGTGCTAAATGGAGTGGGCAAGGAACAATTCTGAACGGAACCAACGACTCATCTTGACAAAGGACACTTTGATCAACATTCTGATGAAAGATCAGCCATAGTAAGACCCAATTTACGATGTTATATCATATCTGTTGTGCATGTGAACTGGCCGTGGGCGCCTAGCCGAATCTGCCTGGTATAGCTATGCTAATTTAGCGCTACATTTTGTTTTCGTTATAAAACATTTCATAAATCTGAAATATTGTTTGGATTCACCAGATGTTGGGCTTTCAATATCTGTACGCTGTGTATTTTTCTGAAATGTTTTAAAATGAGTAATTAGTTATATGACGTTGGTCTCTGTAATTGTTCTGGCTTGGTCGGCACCTTTTCAGATTGCAGCTGCAATGTAGAACTGTGATTTATACCTGAAAAATGCACATTTAAAAAAAAAAAACTATGCAATTCCATAAATATGTTATCAGACTGTCATCTTACGAAGTTGTTTCTTGGTTAGTGGCTATATATATTTTTATTTCGTCGAATTAGTGATAGCTACTGACGCAGGAAAAGGTTGTTGGGAGTAAAAATATCGTGTCCTTTGCTAACGTGGTTAGCTAATAGATTTACATATTGTGTCTTCCCTGTAAAACATTTTAAAAATCTGAAATGGTGGCTTTATTCACAAGACCTGTATCTTTCATCTGGTGTCTTAGACTTGTGATTTAATGATATTTAGATGCTACAAGTTACTTGTGACGCTATGCTAGCTATGCTACTCAGTGGTGTGGGGGGTGGGGGGTGCTACCGGATCAGGGTTGGTGACTCGTGAGAAGTTAATTCGGTATAGGTGTTAGAAACATCATAACGAAGTTATTTGAAACCGATTTATATCAGTTTATGCGAGTATATTGCTATTTTCGGAATTTTCGTAGTATTGCGTTTGAGGATTTGGACATGTGTGTGCCACGTAGCTACTGTTAGCTGCTAGTTCCGAAGTTGAAGTGGACGTTTTACAACAAAGCAACGATTCTTTTGGACAAAAGGACACCTTGCCCAAGATTCTGATGGAAGCTCGTCCAAAAGTAAGAACTATTTATGATTTTATTCCGTATTTATGTGGAAAAATGTAAACGCATTTTTCGGCCAATATTGCGGCACTAGTCTGGCTGTAACGCACACTGTATGTCTAGTAACGTTAATTTTAAAAATCTAAATCAGCGGTTGCATTAATAACCAATGCATCTTTCATTAGCTGTCCAACCTGTATTTTTTTAGTCAATCTAATCGATAAATAATCGTAAACTTAGGTGCCCTTCCAAGATGGCGCCGGACAGAATGCATGCCATGTTTTGACTGATTACATAGCATAACCACGATTTGTGATGCTAAATATGCACATTTTCGAACAAACTCTATATGCATTGTGTAATATGATGTTACAGGACTGTCATCTGAAGAATTCTGAGAAGGTTAGTGAAAAAAATTAATATATTTTGGTGGTGATAACGTTATCGCGCTTTTTGCCTCGAATCAATGCTGGGGTGATGTTAGCTCATGTGGTATGCTAATATAACGATATATTGTGTTTTCGCTGTAAAACACTTAGAAAATCTGAAATATTGTCTGGATTCACAAGATGTTGGGCTTTCATTTGCTGTACGCTGTGTATTTTTCAGAAATGTTTTAAGATGAGTAATTAGGGAATACACGTTGCTCTCTGTAGTTATTCTAGTCGCTTTGGGTGAGTTTTGTGATAGTGGCTGCAATGGTAAACTGTGATTTATACCTGAAAAATTCACATTTTTCTAAAAAAACATATCCTATACCATAAATATGTTATCAGACTGTCATCTTATGAAGTTGTTTCTTGGTTAGTGGCTATATATATCTTTATTTAGTCGAATTAGTGATAGCTACTGATGGAGTAAAAAACTGGTGGAGTAAAAAAAGTGGTGTCTTTTGCTAACGTGGTTAGCTAATAGATTTACATATTGTGTCTTCCCTGTAAAACATTTTAAAAATCAGAAATGATGGCTGGATTCACAAGATGTTGGGCTTTCATTTGCTGTATGCTGTGTATTTTTCAGAAATGTTTTAGGATGAGTATTTTGGTAATTGACGTCGGTCTCTGTAATTATTCCGGCTGCTTCCAACGCTATTTCAGATTGCAGCTGCAATGTAGAACTGTGATTTATACCTGAAATATGCACATTTTTCTAAAAAAACATATGCTATACCATAAATATGTTATCAGACTGTCATCTTATGAAGTTGTTTCTTGGTTAGTGGCTATATATATCTTTATTTAGTCGAAATTGTGATAGCTGCCCATGCAGGAAAAAAATGGTGGAGAAAAAAAAGTTGTGTCTTTTGCTATCGTGGTTAGCTAATAGATTTACATATTGTGTCTTCCCTGTGTAACAGTATAACTTTAGTACGTCCCCTCGCCCCGACACGGGCGCGAACCAGGGACCCTCTGCACACATCAACAACTGACACCCACGAAGCGTCGTTACCCATCGCTCCACAAAAGCCGCGGCCCTTGCAGAGCAAGGGGAAACCCTACTTAAGTCTCAGAGCAAGTGACGTAACTGATTGAAACGCTACTAGCGCGTACCCGCTAACTAGCTAGCCATTTCACATCCGTTACACCTGTAAAACATTTAAAAAATCGGAAATGATGGCTGGATTCACAAGATCTGTATCTTTCATTTGGTGTCTTGGACTTGTGATTTCATGAACATTTGATTATATGATATCCCTGTGGCTTTAGGCTAGGCTATGCTAGTCAGCTTTTTTGATGGGGGGGATCCCGGATCCGGGGTTGTGACTCGTTAGAGGTTAACCTTTCTCGCCCCGGGGTTCCGCTAGCGGAACACCCACAACATTCCGCTGCCTTTGCAGAGCGCGAAATTCAAAAAATATTTTTTTGAAATATTTAACTTCCACACATGAACAAGTCCAACACAGCAAATGAAAGATAAACATCTTGTGAATCCAGCCAACATTTCCGATTTTTAAAATGTTTTACAGCAAAAACACAATATATATTTATGTTAGCTCACCACAATAGCCAAACACACAATGCTATTTATCCACCGCATAGGTAGCTTTCAAAAAACCGAGAAACAACTTCATCAGATGACAGTCTTATAACATGTTACACAATACATTGATGTTTTGTTCGAAAAATGTGCATATTTGAGGTATTAAATCATAGTTTTACATTGCAGCTACAATCACAAATAGCACCGAAGCAGCAAGAATGATTACAGAGAGCAATGTGAAATACCTAAATACTCATCATAAAACATTTATGAAAAATACATGGTGTACAGCAAATGAAAGATAAACATCTTGTAAATCCAGCCAATATTTCAGATTTTTTAAGTGTTTTACAGCGAAAACACAATATAGCATTATATTAGCTTACCACAATAGCCAACCACACAAACGCATTTATCAGCAGCAAAATGTAGCGATTGCAAAAACCAGCAAAAGATATTAAATTATTCACTAACCTTGACAAACTTCATCAGATGACAGTCCTATAACATCATGTTACACAATACATATATGTTTTGTTCGAAAATGTGCATATTTAGCGGTACAAATCGTGGTTTTACAATGTGAATACGTAGCCAAACTGCACAGAATTATCCGGAGATATTTTGGACAGTCAACTAATCTAATCAAAGAACTCATCATAAACTTTACTAAAAAATACATGTTGTACAGCAAATGAAAGATACACTAGTTCTTAATGCAATCGCCGTGTTAGATTTAAAAAAATAACTTTAGTACGACATACAGCTTACGTTATAGCGAGACAGCGCCTGCAATGAGGGCGGAAAATAGAACTAAATATTTTCCACAAAAATACGAAATAACATCATAAATGGTTCCTACTTTTGCTGAGCTTCCATCAGAATCTTGTACAAGGAGTCCTTTGTCCAGAATAAATTGTTGTTTGTTTTTAGAATGTCCTCTTCGCCTGTCGAATTAGCAACCTTAGCTAGCCAAGTGGCGTGAAGATGTCCATCTTCACCAAACGCAGAGAACGGAAAACGCCAAAACTCCCGATAAACGTTCAATAATCTGATAAAACTATATTGAAAAAACATACTTTACGATGATATTATCACATGTATCAAATAAAATCAGAGCCGGAGATATTAGCCGTCTATACCGAAAGCTTTTCAGAAGGCAATCTGGGGTTCCTTCCCGCGCCTTGGCAGGCAAAGGAAATTGGGGTCACGTCATTCCAAGAGCTCTTGTTCGACCTCAGATCAAGCTAGACACCCCATTCCACCTTCCACTGCCTGTTTACATCTAGTGGATGACGTATTAAGTGCATGTATATCCATATATTTCAAGCAATTGAATAGGATGGCCCTGGAACAGAGCCTCGATTTCAGATTTTTCACTTCCTAACAGGAAGTTTGCTGCAAAATGAGTTCTGTTTGACTCACAGATATAATTCAAACGGTTTTAGAAACTTGATTGTTTTCTATCCAATAGTAATAATAATATGCATATTGTACGATCTAGAATAGAGTAGGAGGCCGTTTAAATTGGGCACGATTTTTTCCCAAAGTGAAAATAGCGCCCCCTACACACTAACAGGTTAAACAGCTTGGAAAATTCCAGAAAGTGATGTCATGACTTTAGAGTCAATTGGAGGTGTACCTGTGGACGTATTTCAAGGCCTACTTTCAAACGCAGTGCCTCTTTGCTTCACATCATGGGGAAATCAAAAGAAATCAGCCAAGACCTCAGAAAAAAATGTGGAGACTTCCACAAGTCTGATTCATCCTTGGGAGCAATTTCCAAACGCCTGAAGGTACCACGTTAATCTGTACAAACAATAGTACGCAAGTATAAACATCATGGGACCACACAGCCGTCATACCGCTCAGGAAGAAGACGCATTCTGTCTCCTAGAGATGAACGTACTTTGGTGCGAAAATTGCAAATTAATCCCAGAACAACAGCAGAGGACCTTGTGAAGATGCTGGAGGAAACAGGTACAAAAGTATCTATATCCACAGTAAAACGAGTCCTATATCGACATAACCTGAAAGGCCGCTCAGCAAGGAAGAAGCCACTGCTCCAAAACCGCCATAAAAAAGCCAGACTACGGTTTGCAACTGCACATGGGGAGAAAGATCATACTTTTTGGAGAAATGTCCTCTGGTCTGATGAAACAAAAAAATAACTGTTTGTCCATACTGACCATCATTATGTTTAGAGGAAAAGGGGGGAGACATGCAAGCCGAAGAACACCATCCCATCCGTGAAGCACGGGGGTGGCAGCATCATGTTGTGGGGGTACTTTGCTGCAGGAGGGACTGGTGCACTTCACAAAATAGATGGCTTCATGAGAAAGGAAAATTGAGGATATATTGAAGCAACATCTCAAGACATCAGTCAGGAAGTTAAAGTTTGGTCGCAAATGGGTCTTCCAATGGCTTAATTTCATATCTTCATATGGCTGCAATCCCGCTACCGGGATCGATATGACAACAGCCAGTGATTGTGCAGTGCGCCATATTCATATAACAGAAATCTCATAATTAAAATTCCTCAGACATTCATGTGTCTTATATCATTTACCTATATCAAAGGTAATCATGTTGTTGATCCCACCAAAGTGTCCGATTTCAAATATGCTTTTCAGCGAAAGCACTACAAACAATTATGTTAGGTCACCACAAAACCACAATATGCACAGCCATTTTTCCAGCGAAAGATAGCTTTCACAAAAACCAGAAATAGAGATAAAATGAATCACTAACCTTTGATTTTCTTCATCAGATGACCCTCATAGGACTTCATGTTACACAATACATGCATGTTTTGTTTGATTAAGTTCATATTTATATAAAAAAACCTGAGGTTACATTGGCGCGTTAGATTCACTAGTTGCAAAAACATCAAGTGATTTTGCATAGCCACATCGTTTCAACAGAAATACTCATCATAAATGTAGATGATAATACAAGTTAAACACATGGAATTATATATATACCTCTCCTTAATGCAACCGCTGTGTCAGATTTTAAAAAAACTTTACGGAAAAATAAACCATGCAATAATCTGAGACGGAGTTCAGAACAATAGCTAAATTAGCCGCCATATTGGACTCAACAGAAACCAGAAAATACATGATAAATGTTTCCTTACCTTTCATGAACTTCATCAGAATGCAGTCCTAGGAATCCCAGGTCCACAAATGCTTGATTTGCTCGATAATGTCTGTTATTTATGTCCAATTAGCTACTTTGGAATTGTTTACCGAAAGCCCTAACCAAAGTCACAAAGCGCGACCACTATAACGTGACGAAATGTCGAAAAGTTCCGTTACAGTCAGTAGAAACATGTCAAACGATGTACTGAATCAATCTTTAGAATGTTGTTAACATACATCTTGAATAACGTTCCAACCGGAGAACTACATTGACTTCAGTTGAGAGATGGAACGGACGTTCTACTAATGTGAAGGTGCATGGTGAATGCGTGATCAGCTCGTGGAAGTGATTACTCATTCCTGTCTCCTTCACATTAGAGTCATCAGACGAAGTTCTATTGACTGTTGACATCTAGTGGAAGCCGTAGGAAGTGAAAACCCATCCATATCTCTCTGTATTTTCAATGAGAGCTTGGTTGAAAATCTGGCAACCCCAGATAAATTCCAAACAGGAAGTGGAACGTCTCAGGTTCTTGCCTGCCATATGAGTTCTGTTATACTCACAGACATAATTCAAACAGTTTTAGAAACTTCAGAGTGTTTTCTATCCAATACTAATAATAATATGAATATATTAGGAACTATGACATAGGAGCAGGCCGTTTACTCTGGGCACCTCTGTGCACCTTTCATCCAAGCTACTCAATACTGCCACTGCAGCCATACGAAGTTAAGGACAACAACATCAAGGTATTGGGAGTGGCCATCACAAAGCCCTGACTTCAATCCTATAGAAAATCTGAGGGCAGAACTGAAAAAGCATGTGCGAGCAAGGAGGCCTACAACCTGACTCAGTTACACCAGCTCTGTCAGGAGGAATGGGCCAAAATTCACCCAACTTATTGTGGGAAGCTTGTAGAAGGCTACCCGAAACGTTTGACCCAAGTTAAACAATTTAAAGGCAATGCTACCAAATACTAATTGAGTGTATGTAAACTTCTGACCCACTGGGATTGTGATGATAGAAATGAAAGCTGAAATAAATCATTCTCTCTACTTTTATTCTGACCAAAGAAAGGGAATTTTTACTAGGATTAAATGTCAGGAATTGTGAAAAACTGAGTTTAAATGTATTTGGTTAAGGTGTATGTAAACTTCCGACTTCAACTGTACTTGACACATGTCAAAAAACTGAAGAACAGATAGACTCTTTACTTTTTCTTCATTCACCACACGATTCATCCGACGAGCATCAATCACTCCAGGAATATTTTTCATTTCTGCAAAATCGACTTCCCACTAAACGCCAGCTATTACCCCCAAGATGGCGCTGACAGAGAGAGTCACATCGCTAGTCCTTAGGAAACTATACAGTATTTCGTTTTTTTAACGTATTATTACATTGTTAGCCCAGGAAATCTTAAGTGTTATTACATACAGCCGGGAATAACTATTGGATATCACAGCGACGTCAACTTACCAGCACTACGAACAGGAATACGACTTTCCCGAAGCGGCTCCTTTGTTTGAAGGCATTCAAACTGTTTCCAGAGGCTGACCCAAAACAACAGCACCACAGGAGAGGTAGACGGAATGGCATTCTGGTCAATCTTCGGAGACGCGCACACCACCCACCGCTTCCGAGTATTTTACTCGCTAATGTCCAGTCTCTAGATAACAAGGTTGATGAAATTAAGGCTAGGGTTGCTTTCCAGAGAGACATTCGGGATTGTAACATACTCTGTTTCATAGAAACATGGCTCTCTGGGGACATGCTGTCAGAGTCGGTACAGCCACCGGGATACATTGTGCGTCACGCCAACAGGAATAAACATCCCTCAGGGAAGAAGAAAGGCGGGGGTGTATGTTTCATAATTAACGACTCATGGTGTAGTTGTAACAACATACAGTAACTCAGGTCCTTCTGTTCACCGGACCTAGAATTTCTCACAATCAAATGCTGTTTGTATTATCTCCCAAGAGAATTCTTGCCAGTTATTGTCACTGCGGTGTATATCCACCCCAAGCCAACACCATGACGGCCCTGAAAGAACTCCACTGGACTCTATGCAAACTGGAAACAATATATCCGGAGGCTGCATTTATTGTAGCTGGGGATTTTAATAAAGCCTATTTTTAGAACAAGGCTACCTAAATTCTATCAGCATATCGATTCTATTACCCGTACTGGCAAAACTCTGGATCACTGCTATTCTAACTTCCGCGATGCATACAAGGCCCTCCCCCACCCTCCGTTCGGCAAATCCGACCACGACACCATTTTTCTTCTCCCCTCCTATAGGCAGAAACTCAAACAGGATGTACCCGTGACTAGGCCCATTCAAAGCTGGTCTGACCAATCGGAATCCACGCTTCAAGATTGTTTTGATCACGCGGACTGGGACATGTTCCGGGTAGTCTCAGAGAATAATATAGATTTATACGCTGATTCAGTGAGTGAGTTTATAAGGAAGTGCATAGGAGATGTTTTTCCAACTGTGACTATTAAAACCTACCCTAACCAGAAACCGTGGAAAGATGATGGCATTTGCGCAAGGCTGAAAGGGCTAACCACTGCATTTAAGATGACCGGGAATATAGCCTAATACAAACAGTGTACTTATTCCCTCCGCAAGGCAATCAAACAAGCGGAACGTCAGTATAGGGACAAAGTGTAGTTGCTATTCAGCGGCTCAGACACGACGTATGTGGCAGGGTCTACAGTGTCACGAACCGGCTCGAAGTTCATAACAAAAAGGGAGACAACGTGGAGATAACGAATAACAAAATATATTTATTATTAACTGAAGTAAACTAAGTACAATTAACAATGGTGTGTGTAGTCAGTAATCAGTAGTGTAAGTGAGTGGTTGCGTGCATAAATGTGATAATGAGGGGTGTTGAAAGGTGCCAACGCAAAACAAACAAAACAGCCACAAAAATGCCACAACCGAAATCTATCAGTGTGTCTGCATGGAGAGTCTTCTCAATGAATGGGGACGTGGTGATTTATCCTGGGACACACCCAGGCCCAGGTGTGTCCCATGTCGCTGACGACCCTCCCAGCTCCGCCCACCGACATCCTATTATTAAGGAAAACAAGAGCAAAGAGAAAGAATTCGGCAGACAGAGTGGGAGGGTTGTCACAAAAGGCAATTGCAGACTACAAAAAGAAAATCAGGCACATTACGGACACCGATGTCTTGCTTCCAGACAAACTAAACACCTTCTTTGCCCGCTTTGAGGATAATACAGTGCCACCGACGCGGTCCACTACCATGGACTGCGTGCCCCCCCCCCCTTCTCCTTGGCCGACGTGAGTAAGACATTTAAACGTGTTAACCTCGCAAGGCTGCCTGCCCAGATGGCATCCCTAGCTTCGTCCTCAGAGCATGCACAGACCAGCTGGCTGGTGTGTTTATGGACATATTCAATCTCTCCCTATCCCAGTCTGCTGTCCCCACATGCTTCAATATGGCCACCATTGTTCCTGTACCCAAGAAGGCAAAGGTAACTGAACTGAATGACTATCGCCACGTAGCACTCACTTCTGTCATCATGAAGTGCTTTGAGAGACTAATCAAGGATCATATCACCTCCACCTTACCTGTCACGTTAGACCCACTGCAATATGCATACCGCACCAATAGGTCCACAGACGATGCAATCGCCAACACACTGCACACTGCCCTATCCCATCTGGACAAGAGGAATACCTATGTAAGAATGTGGTTCATTGACTACACCTCAGCATTCAACACCATAGTACCCTCCAATCTCATCATTAAGCTTGAGGTCCTGGGTCTCAACCCCGCCCTTTGCAATTGGGTCCTGGACTTCCTGACGGGCCGCCCCCCAGGTGGTGAAGGTAGGAAACAACATCTCCACTTCGCTGATCCTCAACACTGGGGCCCCACAAGGGTGCATGCTCAGCCCCCTCCTGTACTCCTTCTTCACCCATGACTGCGTGGCCATGCACGCCTCCAACTCAATCATCAAGTTTGCAGACGACACAACAGTAGTAGGCTTGATCACCAACAACGACCAGACAGCCTACAGAGAGGAGGTGAGGGCACTCGGAGTGTGCTGTCAAGAAAACAACCTCTCACTCAAAGTCAACAAAACAAAGTAGATGATTGTAGACTTCTGGAAACAGCAGAGGGAGCACCCCCTATCCACATCGACGGGACCGCAGTGGAGAAGGTGGAATGTTTTTCAAGTTCCTCGGCATACATCACAGACAAATTGAAATGGTCCACCCACGCAGACCGTGTGGTGACGAAGGCGCAACAGTGCCTCTTCAACTTCAGGAGGCTGAAGAAATTTAGCTTGTCAACTAAAACCCTCACAAACTTGTACAGATGCACAATTGAGAGCATCCTGTCGGGCTGTATCACCACCTGGTACTGCAACTGCATCGCCCACAACCTTAGGGCTCTCCAGAGGGTAGTGCGGTCTGCACAACGCATCACCAGGGGCAAACTACCTGCCATCCAGGACACCTACAGCACCCGATGTCACAGGAAGGCCAAAAAAACATCAAGGACAACAACCACCTGAGCCACTGCTTGTTCACCCCGCTACATTCCAGAAGGCGAGGTCAGTACAGGTGCATCAAAGCTGGGACCGAGAGACTGAAAAATAGCTTCTCTCTCAAGGCCATCAGACTGTTATTTAATTTTATTTAACCTTTATTTAACTAGGCAAGTCAGTAAAGAACAAATTCTTATTTACAATGACGGTCTACCAAAAGGCCTCCTGCGGGGACTAAAAAATAAAAAATAAATACAGAAATATATGACAAAACACACATCACAACAAGAGAGACAACTCAACACTACATGAAGAGAGACCTAAGACAACAACATAGCAAGGCAGCAACACATGACAACACAGCATGTAAGCAACACAACATAAATCCTTTTCTCAATACAGGGGGTGCTGTTTCCACTTTGGAAAATATCGTCTCCAAATTAAACTGCCTCATACTCAATTCTTGCTCGTACAATATGCATATTATTATTACTATTGGATAGAAAACAATCTCTAGTTTCTAAAACCGTTTGAATTATGTCTGTGGGTGAACCAGAACTCTTTCTACAGCGAAAATCATGACAGGACATGCGAAGCTCTGAAAAATAGTCTCTGATCTCGGATCAGTTTTAAGCCCTGTGTATGCCCTATGGATCGAAATGAACTGCACCCGCCTTCCCCTGGATGTCAGTAACCAATGAGAAGTGGAATGGCGTCTCTACGTGTTTCTCAGAGTTTATAAAACGCAATGGAGTGAGATGTCCCTTCTTTTGGACGCTCGCCAGGACGCAAGGGAGGACATCAGAATGGCATGCTCAAAAGCTCTCGTTATTGATCAAAGATATATCCGTCTGTGATTTAATTCGATATACAGTGGGGAGAACAAGTATTTGATACACTGCCGATTTTGCAAGTTTTCCTACTTACAAAGCATGTAGAGGTCTGTAATTTTTATCATAGGTACACTTCAACTGTAAGAGACGGAATCTAAAACAAAAATCCAGAAAATCACATTGTATGATTTTTAAGTAAATAATTTGCATTTTATTGCATGACATAAGTATTTGATACATCAGAAAAGCAGAACTTAATATTTGGTACAGAAACCTTTGTGTGCAATTACAGAGATCATACGTTTCCTGTAGTTCTTGACCAGGTTTGCACACACTGCAGCAGGGATTTTGGCCCACTCCTCCATACAGACCTTCTCCAGATCCTTCAGGTTTCGGGGCTGTCGCTGGGCAATACGGACTTTCAGCTCCCTCCAAAGATTTTCTATTGGGTTCAGGTCTGGAGACTGGCTAGGCCACTCCAGGACCTTGAGATGCTTCTTACGGAGCCACTCCTTAGTTGCCCTGGCTGTGTGTTTCGGGTCGTTGTCATGCTGGAAGAACCAGCCACGACCCATCTTCAATGCTCTTACTGAGGGAAGGAGGTTGTTGGCCAAGATCTCGCGATACATGGCCCCATCCATCCTCCCCTCAATACGGTGCAGTCGTCCTGTCCCCTTTGCAGAAAAGCATCCCCAAAGAATGATGTTTCCACCTCCATGCTTCACGGTTGGGATGGTGTTCTTGGGGTTGTACTCATCCTTCTTCTTCCTCCAAACACGGCGAGTGGAGTTTAGACCAAAAAGCTCTATTTTTGTCTCATCAGACCACATGACCTTCTCCCATTCCTCCTCTGGATCATCCAGATGGTCATTGGCAAACTTCAGACGGGCCTGGACATGCGCTGGCTTGAGCAGGGGGATCTTGCGTGCGCTGCAGGATTTTAATCCATGACGGCATGGTGTGTTACTAATGGTTTTCTTTGAGACTGTGGTCCCAGCTCTCTTCAGGTTATTGACCAGGTCCTGCCGTGTAGTTCTGGGCTGATCCCTCACCTTCCTCATGATCATTGATGCCCCACGAGGTGAGATCTTGCATGGAGCCCCAGACCGAGGGTGATTGACCGTCATCTTGAACTTCTTCCATTTTCTAATAATTGCGCCAACAGTTGTTGCCTTCTCACCAAGCTGCTTGCCTATTGTCCTGTAGCCCATCCCAGCCTTGTGCAGGTCTACAATTGTATCCCTGATGTCCTTACACAGCTCTCTGGTCTTGGCCATTGTGGAGAGGTTGGAGTCTGTTTGATTGAGTGTGTGGACAGGTGTCTTTTATACAGGTAACGAGTTCAAACAGGTGCAGTTAATACAGGTAATGAGTGAAGAACAGGAGGGCTTCTTAAAGAAAAACTAACAGGTCTGTGCGAGCCGGAATTCTTACTGGTTGGTAGGTGATCAAATACTTATGTCATGCAATAAATTGCAAATTAATTACTTAAAAATCATACAATGTGATTTTCTGGATTTTTGTTTTAGATTCCGTCTCTTACAGTTGAAGTGTACCTATGATAAAAATTACAGACCTCTACATGCTTTGTAAGTAGGAAAACCTGCAAAATCGGCAGTGTATCAAATACTTGTTCTCCCCACTGTAGGTGTTAGAAACATCATAACGAAGTTATTTGAAACCGATTTATATCAGTTTATGCGAGTATATTGCTATTTTTCGGAATTTCCTTAGTATTGCGTTTGAGGATTTTGACGTGTGTGCCGTGTAGCTATCGTTAGCTGCTAGTTCCGAAGTTGAAGAGGTCGTTTTACAACAAAGCATTTGGACAAAGGACACATTGGCCAAGATACTGATGGAAGCTCGTCCAAAAGTAAGAGTTATTTATGATTTTATTCCGTATTTATGTGGAAAAATGTAAACGCAGTTGTCGGCCATTTTTTGCGGCACTAGTCTGGCTGTAACTCACAATGTATGTCTAGTAACGTTAATTTTAAAAATCTAAGTCAGCGGTTGCATTAATAACCAATGCATCTTTCATTAGCTGTCCAACCTGTATTTTTTTAGTCAATCTAATCGATAAATAATCGTAAACATAGGTGCCTTTCCAAGATGGCGTCGGCCAGAATGCATGCCATGTTTTGACAGATTACATTGCATAACCACGATTTGTGATGCTAAATATGCACATTTTCGAACAAACTCTATATGCATTGTGTAATATGATGTTACAGGACTGTCATCTGAAGAATTCTGAGAAGGTTAGTGAAAAAATGTATATATTTTGGTGGCGATAACGTTATCGCCCCTTTTGCCTTGATTCAATGCGGGGGTGATGTTAGCTCATGTGGTATGCTAATATAACGATATATTGTGTTTTCGCTGTAAAACACTTAGAAAATCTGAAATATTGTCTGGATTCACAAGATCTGTGTCTTTCACTTGCTGTAGGCTGTGTATTTTTCAGAAATGTTTTAGGATGAGTATTTTGTTAATTGACGTCGGTCTCTGTAATTATTCCGGCTGCTTCCAACGCTATTTCAGATTGCAGCTGCAATGTAGAACTGTGATTTATACCTGAAATATGCACATTTTTCAAAAAAAAACATATGCTATACCATAAATATGTTATCAGACTGTCATCTTATGAAGTTGTTTCTTGGTTAGTGGCTATATATATCTTTATTTAGTCGAATTAGTGATAGCTACTGATGCAGGAAAAAAATGGTGGAGAAAAAAAGTTGTGTCTTTTGCTATCGTGGTTAGCTAATAGATTTACATATTGTGTCTTCCCTGTAAAACATTTTAAAAATCAGAAATGATGGCTGGATTCACAAGATCTGTGTCTTTCAATTGCTGTAGGCTGTGTATTTTTCAGAAATGTTTTAGGATGAGTATTTTGGTAATTGACGTCGGTCTCTGTAATTATTCCGGCTGCTTCCAACGCTATTTCAGATTGCAGCTGCAATGTAGAACTGTGATTTATACCTGAAATATGCACATTTTTCAAAAAAAACATATGCTATACCATAAATATGTTATCAGACTGTCATCTTATGAAGTTGTTTCTTGGTTAGTGGCTATATATATCTTTATTTAGTCGAATTAGTGATAGCTACTGATGGAGTAAAAAAATGGTGGAGTAAAAAAAGTGGTGTCTTTTGCTAACGTGGTTAGCTAATAGATTTACATATTGTGTCTTCCCTGTAAAACATTTTAAAAATCAGAAATGATGGCTGGATTCACAAGATCTGTATCTTTCATCTGGTGTCTTGGACTTGTGATTTAATGATATTTAGATGCTTGTATTTACTTGTGACGCTATGCTAGGCTATGCTAGTCAGCTTTTTTACTGTGGGGGGGTGCTCCCGGATCCGGGATGAGTACTAAGTAGAAGATAACAAAATGGTTGCAACACAACATGGTAGCAGCACAAAATGTGGTACAAACATTATTGGGCACAGACATCAGAACAAGGGGCAAGAAGGTAGAGACAACAATACATCACACAAAGCAGCCACAACTTTCAGTAAGAGTGTCCATGATTGAGTCTTTGAATGAAGAGATGGAGATAAAACTGTCCAGTTTGAGTGTTTGTTGCAGCTCGTTCCAGTCGCTAGCTGCAGCGAACTGAAAAGAGGAGCGACCTGGGATGTGTGCGCTTTGGGGACTTTTAACAGAATGTGACTGGCAGAAGGGGTGTTGTATGTGGAGGATGAGGGCAGCAGTAGATATCTCAGATATGGGGGAGTGAGGCCTAAGAGGGTTTTATAAATAAGCATGGGGTCTTGCGACGGATATACAGAGATGACCAGTTTACAGATGTCACGCCCTGGCCTTAGTATTCTTTGTTTTCTTAATTATTTTAGTTAGGTCAGGGTGTGACATGGGGAATGTATGTGTTTTTTGTAGTGTCTAGGGTGGTTGTAAGGTTTAGGGGGTTTATTAGAGTAGTTGGGTTTATGTTTAGTATAGAAGTCTAGCTGTGTCTATGGTTGAGTGTAGGTATCTAGGAAAGTCTATGGTTGCCTGAATTGGGTCTCAATTAGAGACAGCTGGTTATTGTTGTCTCTGATTGGGAGCCATATTTAAGGCAACCATAGGCTTTAGCTGTTTGTGGGGAATTGTCTATGTCGAAGTGTTTTGTGTCAGCACTTATGTTTGTATAGCTTCACGGTCGTCTGTTTTGTTGGTTTGTTTTGTTTTTTCCTTCTTTAAATAAAAAGAAGATGTACTTTCCACGCGCTGCGCCTTGGTCCTCTCTCAGTCCCTTTGACGATCGTGACAGAATTCCCCACCCATGCGGGATCAAGCAGCGTGAAAAGCGGCAACAGGAGCAGCGCAAGGAGGAATGGAAATGGGAGCATAATATGGACTACACTACGTGGGAGGAGATCGACAGGTGGGCGATCGACCCAGGGCGAGTGCCGGAGCCAGCCTGGGATTCTCTGGCGCAGTGTGAGGAGGGATACCGGCGAATGGAGGCAGCACGACGACGCGGTAGGAAGCCTGTGAGTCAGCCCAAAAAAATTCTTGGGGGGGAGGCTTAGAGGTAGTGGGCCGAGGGCAGGTAGGAGACCTGCGCCCACTTCCCAGGCTAACCGTGGAGAGCGGGAGTACGGGCGAACACCGTGTTACGCAGTAGAGCGCACGGTGTCTCCTGTACGTGTTCATAGCCCGGTGCGGGTTATTCTACCTACCCGCACTGGTAGGGCTAGATTGGGCATTGAGCCAGGTGTCATGAAGCCGGCTCAACGCGTCTGGTCTCCAGTGCGTCTCCTCGGGCCGGCATACATGGCACCAGCCTTACGCATGGTGTCCCCGGTTCGCCTACATAGCCCGGTGCGGGTTATTCCACCTCCCCGCACGGGTAGGGCGACGGGGAGCATTCAACCAGGTAAGGTTGGGCAGGCTCGGTGCTCAAGGGAACCAGTACGCCTGCACGGTCCGGTATTTCCGGCGCCACCTCCCCGCCCCAGTCCAGTTCCACCAGTGCCTACACCACGCACCAGGCTTCCAGTGTGTCTCCAGAGCCCTGTTCCTCCTCCACGCACTCGTCCTATGGTGCGTGTCTCCAGCCCGGTACCACCAATTCCGGCACCACACACCAAGCCTCCTGTGCGTCTCCAGAGTCCTGTGCATCCTGCTGCTGCTCCCCGCATTAGCCCTGAGATGCGTGTCCCCAGCCCGGTACCACCAGTTCCGGCACCACGCACTAGGCCTAATGTGCGTCCCCAGGGTCCAGTATGCCCTGTTCCTTCTCCCCGCACTAGCCTGAAGATGCGTGTCCTTAGCCCGGTGCCTCCAGTTCCGGCACCACGCACCAGGCCTACAGTGCGCCTATTCCGGCCAGAGCCATCCGTCTGCCCAGCGCCATCTGAGCCATCCGTCTCCCCAGCGCCATCTGAGCCATCCGTCTCCCCAGCGCCATCTGAGCCATCCGTCTCCCCAGCGCCATCTGAGCCATCCGTCTTCCCAGCGCCATCTGAGCCATCCGTCTCCCCAGCGCCATCTGAGCCATCCGTCTCCCCAGCGCCATCTGAGCCATCCAGCCAGGATCCGTCCCTCAGTCCGGAGCTGCCGTCCCTCAGTCCGGAGCTGCCCCTTATCCTGGTGCTGCCCCTTATCCTGGTGCTGCCCCTTATCCTGGTGCTGCCCCTTATCCTGGTGCTGCCCCTTATCCTGGTGCTGCCCCTTATCCTGGTGCTGCCCCTTATCCTGTTGCTGCCCCTTATCCTGGTGCTGCCCCTTATCCTGGTGCTGCCCCTTAGTCCGGTGCTGCCCCTTAGTCCGGTGCTGCCCCTTAGTCCGGTGCTGCCCCTTAGTCCGGTGCTGCCCCTTAATCCAGTGGGGTTAATGTGGAGGGTGGCCATTTGGAGGAGGCTACGTAAGCGGGTAGTGACTATGGTGGGGTGGGGACCACGACCAGTGCCGGAGCCGCCGCCGTGGACGGACGCCCACCCAGACCCTCCCCTAGACTATGTGCTGGTGCGCCCGGAGTTCGCACCTTAAGGGGGGGGTTATGTCACGCCCTGGCCTTAGTATTCTTTGTTTTCTTAATTATTTTAGTTAGGTCAGGGTGTGACATGGGGAATGTATGTGTTTTTTGTAGTGTCTAGGGTGGTTGTAAGGTGTAGGGGGTTTATTAGAGTAGTTGGGTTTATGTTTAGTATAGAAGTCTAGCTGTGTCTATGGTTGAGTGTAGGTATCTAGGAAAGTCTATGGTTGCCTGAATTGGGTCTCAATTAGAGACAGCTGGTTATTGTTGTCTCTGATTGGGAGCCATATTTAAGGCAACCATAGGCTTTAGCTGTTTGTGGGGAATTGTCTATGTCGAAGTGTTTTGTGTCAGCACTTATGTTTGTATAGCTTCACGGTCGTCTGTTTTGTTGGTTTGTTTTGTTTTTTCCTTCTTTAAATAAAAAGAAGATGTACTTTCCACGCGCTGCGCCTTGGTCCTCTCTCAGTCCCTTTGACGATCGTGACAACAGAGGAGTATAGAGTGCATTGATGTGTCCTATAATGAGCATTGGTGGAAAATCTGATGGCTGAATGGTAAAGAACATCTAGCCGCTCGAGAGCACCCTTACCTGCCGATCTATAAATTATGTCTCCGTATTCTAGCATGGGTAGGAATGTCATCTGAATCAGGGTTAGTTTGGCAGCTGGGGTGAAAGAGGAGCGATTATGATAGAGGAAACCAAGTCTAGATTTAACTTTAGCTTTGATATGTGCTGAGAGGACAGTGTACCGTCTAGCCATACTCCCAAGTACTTGTATGAGGTACTACCTCAAGCTCTAAACCCTCAGAGGTAGTAACAACACCTGTGGGAAGAGGGGCATTCTTCTTACCAAACCACATGACCTTTGTTTTGGAGGTGTTCAGAACAAGGTTAAGGTTAGAGAAAGCTTGTTGGACACTAATAAAGCTTTGTTTTAGAGCATTTAACACAAAATCCGAGGATGGGCCAGCTGAGTATAAGACTGCATCATTTTCATATAAATGGATGAGAGAACTTCCTACTGCCTGAGCTATGTTGATGATGTAAATTGAGAAGAGCGTGGGGCCTAGGATTGAGCCTTGGGGGTACTCCCTTGGCGACAGGCAGTGGCTGAGACAGCAGATTTTCTGACTATACACTGCACTCTTTGAGAAAAATCATCGGCCACTCTAACAAATGGATCACTAGTCACTTGATTAATGCCACTTTAATAATGATGTTTACCTATCTTGCACTACTCATCCCATATATACTGTACTTTATACCATCTATTGCATCTTGTCTATGCCGGTTGGTCATGGCTCATCCATATATTTATGTACAAATTCTTATTCCATTAGATTTGTGTGTATTATGGAATTGTTAGATTACTTGTTAGATATTGCTGCACTGTCGGAACTAAAAGCACAAGTATTTTGCTACACTCACAATAACATCTACTAACCATGTGTATGTGACTAATAAATTTTGATTTGGGGGGGTGCCCTTTTCTGAAGAGACACACAGGACACATCAAACTTCTCAAATCGGGTGAGATGCAACACACGCTCCTTCTGATCCTCAGAAGAACAAAAAATCAAAACATGCCCGCTTCTTGTGATCCTCACAGCCTTCACTTTACCCAGCACTCTCTCCACCTGTTTGGATACCTCAAATGGATTATTCAAAATTGGTAATCCAATCAGCTGCTCCTCATTAACAAAACGTACTCCTACAAGATAAGAAAGGACATTCTCATCACTGTATGCTACTTTGCTCTGTTTTCCATTCTTTTGGTCAATATTCCAATTCTCCTTGATTACCCCGCCATTATATTCACGCTCCACATATATTCACGCTTCACTCTCCACATATATTCACGTATATTCCGCAAACAGCGTTTGCAGAGACCGTCGGACCTAACGAAGCATCATCAGCTAGTAAATCCCCATGTTAGCTACATGAAGTAGCTAAGAGAAAACATTCAATGTAGCCAAATATTATAGGGTCCCCTAGGAAACACTTATCAACACTTTGGTTCCTACCCTATCACAATAACTCCTACATGGCATTTTAATTCATTGTCATTTCAAACAACACTGTATTCAAAGTGCCCACTATTATATTCTAATTATAGAATTAGAATAATCATGAAATATGAAATGAAATACTGAAATACTGTCAAATACCGTCATACAATCCTTTTTATACTGTGATATGATATTTTGGTCATGTCGCACAGCCCTACCCTTACTTCACATGGAAAGAGAAAAGCAACTTGTAGACTACCAGTTAATAATACGGATTTAATCTCCACAAATGGATGATTTAATATAGAACACCTCCATTCTCCTGCAGAACGACAGGACAATCTACATCGTGTCTTCTGCAGACAGAGGTTGGAGATGCTTGCTGCAGCACATTTAAAAGACAACTCCACCCAAAAACGATCTTCTGGTTTTTGTTTCATTAGTCCATTGTTAATTTAATCCCAAAATGTTTTGTATGTCAGTAATCAAGTTGACATGCAAAACATGTTGGGACTATATCAACAATAGACTAATGAAACAAATGCCAAAATATAGTTTTTTCTTTAAGGATGTATTAGATTTACTGTGCACTACTTTTATGCACTACTATTGTGCACTACTTTTGACCCAGGGCCCATAGGGCTCTGGCCAAAAGTAGTGCACTATATAAGGAATAGGGTACCATTTGGAAGGCAGAGAGAGAGAGAGCATGTCAGGACGATAAATCCACCAGGGCATCAGGAGGCCTGAGCTTATTGATTCCTACATAATGAACATTACTGCATCTGTTGATCCTTGTCTCCAGGGAAACTCTGTTGTTTCAGTCTTTCAGCCTTCAGCCAATAACGCAAAACACAAGACCCCAGGATCTGCACCTCGCTCTGTGTGCATCCCAAATGGCACCCTATTCCCTGTATAATGTACTACTTTTGTCAAAAAGGGATAGGGTGCCATTTCGAACACATCCTCTATCCGTGCTGTACCCACAGAACACCAACAGAAGCACACATACCCCAACCAGAGTCGGATGAAACCTCAGATTCATCCATTTTGTAGACAAAAAATATAGAGAACACTGTATCTTTTACTATAAAGATATTTAATTTCGACATTGGTGTGCCCCCTTAGAAAATAAAATGGTACATGACGCCTCTGGTCACACACATCCAACCACTGCTAGAGCTGCTTATATTCAAGATACACTACATGCCCAAAAGTATGTGGACACCTGCTCGTCAAACATCTCATTCCAAAATCATGGGCATTAATATGGAGTTGGTCTCTCTTTGCTGCTATAACAGCCTCCACTCTTCTGCGAAGGCTTTCCACTAGATGTTGGAACATTTCTGCGGGGACTTGCTCCCATTTAGCCACGAGCATTAGTGAGGTCGGGCACTGATGCTGAGCGATTTGGCCTGGCTCGCAGTCGGCGTTCCAATTCATCCCAATGGTGTTTGATGGGGTTGAGGTCAGGGCTCTGCGCAGGCCAGTCAATTTCTACCAGACCGATCTCGACAAACCGATCTGCTTCAGAGTCCAATGGCGGCGAGCTTTACACCACTCTAGCCGACGCTTGGCATCGCGCATGGTGATCTTAGGCTTGTGTGTGGCTGCTCCGCCATGCATCCCATTTCATGAAGCTCTCGACTAATAGTTATTGTGCTGACATTGCTCCCAGAGGCAGTTTGGAACTTGTTAGTGAGTGTTGCAACAGAGGACAGACAAATTTTACACGCTCGTCGGATGTGGCAGGGCTTGCAAACCATTACAGACTACAAAGGGAAGCACAGCCGAGAGCTGGCCAGTGACACGAGCCTACCAGACGAGCTAAACTACTTCAATGCTCGCTTCGAGGTAAACAACACTGAAACATGCATGACAGCACCAGCTGTTCTGGACAACTGTGTGATCATGCTCTCTGCAGCCGATGTAAGACTTTCAAGCAGGTCAACATTCACAAGGCCGCAGGGGCAGACGGATTACCAGGACGTGTACTGCGAGCATGCACTGACCCAACTGGTAAGTGTCTTCACAGACATTTTCAACCTCTCCCTGTCCGAGTCTGTAATACCAACATATTTTAAGCAGACCACCACAGTCCCTGTGCCCAAAAACACTAAGGTAACCTGCCTAAATGACTACCGACCCCTAGCATTCACGTCTGTAGCCATGAAGTGCTTTGAAAGGCTGGTCATGGCTCACATCAACATCATTGTCCCAGAAATATCCCTGTTGTATTCGGCGCATGTGACTAATAAAATCTTATTTGTGTCACGTTCCTGACCTATTTCTGTTAGTTTGTTTTATGTGTTAGTTGGTCAGGACGTGAGTTTGGGTGGGCATTCTATGTTTTCTGTTTCTATGTTGGTTTAGGGTTGCCTGGTATGGCTCTCAATTAGAGGCAGGTGTTTGGCGTTTCCTCTAATTGAGAGTCATATTTAGGTAGGTTGTTTCACAGTGTTCGTTGTGGGTGGTTGTCTCCTGTGTCAGTGTTTGTCGCACCATACGGGACTGTCTCGGTTTTTGTAGTCTATTCCTGTTCGTGAGTTCTTCGTGTTTATTGTAAGTTCCATGTCCAGGTCTGTCTACATCGTTTTGTTATTTTGTTAATTATTCAAGTGTATTTCGTTTTCGTGTTTTTCCGTCTTTACTTTAATAAATCATTATGTCTTCAAAATCCGCTGCATTTTGGTTCAATCCCTGCTCCTCCTCTTCGGATGAAGAGGAGGAGGAAAACCGTTACAATTTGATTCATACCACTACTGGTGGAACCATGTTTTTGTCGGTTCAGCTGTTCAATCCTTTGAGATGAATAAACTTGGTTAAGCTTAAATAGTGTCCGTTGAGTTCTTGCTATGATATTTAGAACCTAACAGAGGTAACTGACATTGTTTTCAGAAAGAACATACTGAAGTTTGGAACCTTGGGTTTTCGTGTCTACATCTAATGACGATGCTAGCTGCGTCATTCATTACAGTATATAATCCCAGGAAATGTACCATCTGACCATGCAGCACTGTATGGTTTACACATAATGGATTAAATACCCTATGGTTTACGAATAATAATAATTATAATAATGATAACACTTCCAAACTAACACGTTATCCCAGCATTCCCAGAAAAACAGTGGCAATTCTTACTGAGTTGACTATCCTGGTAAAAAAAAAATATACATTAAACATTAGAATTCTACAAAGTCTCAAAAGAATCCCTCACTACAGGGGCCATAGAGTTGGCCTTTTCATCATAACCTACAGTATACAGCACCTAGTCCCCCTGTACCAGCTCTGTCTAATCTACTGCCTAACATTTACATCACCAGGTTGAGAAATGTGGGAGTGCTGTTGTGTTTGTTTTTAGTTTTTTTCTCATAGACTGCACCGCTTGCAGTGGTCTCGCCCCTCTCAGAGGCGGGTGGAAATGTGCATTGAGAAAATATTTCGTTTTTCGTACAGAGGGGGATAAGGAAGAGGGGAATAGAAATCCCAGAAAGGGGAAGGCTTTGTAGCAACAGATAACTGCACAGACATCAGAACACTTTGATCCTTCTCTTTTTGATCCAACACATGCTGAATCCTGCTCTGAATAAAGTTCAGCGCACACAAAGTCCTGCTTTTATATGGAGCAAAAGGTGGTTATTTTCATATTGGACACTAAAGCTATAGCATGAAGAGGATGAAGGTGTTAGTTGGCCTTCACTTTAGATGAGCTGCAGCATGAGTTTAGCATCTGTAGCCGTTTTTTTTTTTTTTTGCATACTGTATCCATTTCAGAGATGAAAAAGAAATGGCCCATTTCAACCTCTCCTTCTCTCTCCTGATTGACTATTTTATTCCATGCAAATCAGTTTGCAATGCGACTCAACACACACATTTTTATGCATCCCCCAGGGGGAATGAATGAGAATGAATGTTATCTTTACAAAAAAATATGTTTTTAATTTCTAGAAACACTATGGTATCCAGCTGAAATTCCAGATATCTAAATGTAGTTAGGATACAGTGTGCCAGTTTAACTACCCTTCTTAATTATTACAGACTTAATCCAAGGTGTGCCACTCTAACATGCATGATAAGCTTAATTAATTCACCTTCTCATCAAAGAACAAAAGCTTTTCAGTATAACAAACATTTATGTACGAGGTCTACTAAATAACTTCTGTGCTGCCATTTGGTGTCACGCCCTGACCATAGTTTGCTTTGTATGTTTTATGTTTTGTTTGGTCAGGGTGTGATCTGAGTGGGCATTCTATGTTGTATGTCTGGTTTGTCTATTTCTATGTGTTTGGCCTGATATGGTTCTCAATCAGAGACAGGTGTTTTGCGTTGTCTCTGATTGGGAACCATATTTAGGTAGCCTGTTTTGTATTGTGGGTTGTGGGTTATTGTCTATGTGTTAGTTGCCTGTGTCTGCACTATTATATATAGCGTCACGTTCATTTTGTTGTTTGTATTAGTTTGGTTAGTGTTTCTTCTTAAATAAATAGAAGAATGTATTCACTTCACGCTGCGCCTTGGTCCTCTCTTCCACATTACGATGATCGTGACATTTGGAAAGGAGCTTCCTTATGATATCTCCTTGACTTGATGATATGAATTAAGTCCATCAGTGCTGCTCTACTGCTGTCTGATTAAAATAAAAATGGATTATACTGATTTCCTAAAATGCTCAAGTTTTCCTCTGCCACTACTTGATGTGATAACAAAACCCCAAAAACGCTTTTTCAAATCTTATGACAGCGAGTGTCAGTCTAACTGAGCTTTGTTTACTGCAGAGTGAATGTAAGGAAAGACATGACTGACACTTCCTTTGTTCAAACAAGTAAACAATGCAGAAAAGACTAATTTGAATGACTGAAGGATGAAAACAATCAAAATTGATAGTGAATGAAGGGAAAAGGGAACGGATGACAGCATTTTCGAGAGAATTTGTAAAATTTATACTAGTTATTCTACTTGTCACCCTAGATGCACTACACATATACACTGCTTGTTTTTATATTGAGACCCTCTTTTACCAGAGCCCTCTCTCATCATCTGCTCTCCTTGTTACTTTGCAGCAACAAGTTCAAGCTGCCTCCCAAATGACAACCTATTCCCTATTTAGTACACTGCTTTTGACCAGGACTCTTAGGGCTCTGGTCAAAAGTAGTGCACTATATAGGGGGCGATTTGGGACGCACACTGTCTCGCGTGCCATTTGGCTGAAATAAGAAGCAAGATGTTTTCTTATTTTTTTATTTTATTACCTTGGCCAATCAACAACGTAGCTGTCCTTCGCTGCAAAGGTCACACAAAGGTCCGTCTTCTTAACGGTGGTACCCTAGTCTCCCTATGTTGTTTTTTTAATCCCAAGGACCTATAAATATCACTCTGCTCTGGAGAATTGATGGCCTTCTAAGTGATTTTAAAGTGCCCTTTACACAGTGGGTGCGTCAATATATTGACACTGGCCAACTGGTTTACTGGACAGAATCTGCCTCTTGGTCTACTTCATGTATGGTACACTGTTCCAGTAAGCAGTGCACTACTATTGACCAGGGCCCATAGGACTCATTGTGCACTCTTTTAACCAGGGCTCTGGTTCTGGTCCACCAGGGCTCTGGTCAAAAGTAGTGCACTATACAGAGAAATGGGGGAGAGGTTGGTGGAATGAGTTCGCCTCTACTGACTTCCCAAATAAAAAAGGCACAATGGGTGGAAACAGTATGGCTTTAATAATGCACTAAATGGTGGGAAAGGCTCACATCCCAATGTGCAGTTATCTATAGAGACTGGGATCTAAACTAAACAGTGCAGAACAGTTATCTATGGAAAATGGGATCTCTCAAACAGAACAGGGCAGAACAGTTATCTATCCCCAAAAAATAGCAAGTGATGATTGGGACTGGGGCCACCCCCTTTGAGGGTAAAGACTTTGGGTATAAATAGATGGGTTGGTTGTTTAGCAACAAAACTGACACGTATACAAATAGGGGGAAAAACAGACTGGGTTGGCTTAGATTGTTACAACATGTAAACTACACAGTGTGCAACACCTTCCTAATATTGAGTTGCACCCCTTTTGCCCTCGGAACAGCCTCAATTCGTCAGGGGCACACATACACAATCCATATCTCCAATTATCTCAAGGTTTAAAAATCCTTCTTTAACCTGTCTCCTCCTTTTCATCCACACTGATTGAAGTGGATTTAACAAGTGACAGAATCATGACAACACACTGCCTTCTGCCCAAAAGGAAGCGTGCGGATTGTTTTCGTGACATTGTCAGCTAATCTGTCTATAGGGCGGCTGCTATTGTAATGAATGGGTTGGATGGATGGCGCAGGGCTGATGATTATTAAGAGTAAGCTATAAGGCTCAGAAGTTCACTTTGAAGAACACAACAGTCTGGGTCATTGGGACTGTATTCTCCTGTCTGAGGTTACAGTGGTCCACAGAGAGCAGTTTTAAGTGAAATTACTGTGATGATGAGTCATGGTGGAGACTTTGTTTGTGTCCCAAATGGTACCATATTCCCTATATACTGTAGCGCACTACTTTTGACCAGAGCTGGGCCCTGCACTATACAGGGATTAGGGTTCCATTTAGAGTGCATCATTTTGTGGGGTCCTCATGCCACAGTGGATAGCTACATTTCCCTCATTGCTTATTTGTACAGTAAGCATGAATTGCTTATGAAGTTGTGCTAGAGTTACAGTATTTATGAAGGATAAATATATTCCTATAAAAGGTTTATTAGCTTTGAGTTTTACTTCCTGCTTCTTATTAGTCTAGTCAGGACTGGAATCAACAAGCAGCCTATTTAAAAGTTTTCTAAAAAAAATGACAACCTTTACCCTGAGCCTGATTTTGATGGATGTTTTCCCTAAACCTCAGAGCAGCCCAATCAATACTGTAATATGTCACTGCTGCTAGGGAAGGTTAATATCTGTGGTGTAACAACAAGCACACACATTCAAAACCACTCTGCGTCTCTGCCTGATTAGCACATCCATGTTAGGTGGTAGGCAACCTATATCCCAAGAGTTACAGGCTCCTGTCACCAAAATAACGGCCACATTTTGGCAGTTATTCTTTCTTTCTAAAATGGCATTTGACCAAAATGCCAATCTCAGAAGTGATCTATGTTGTTAAGAGGACAGGCTGGCCATGTTGACCTACAGTGTCATGGGAGCCGTGCGATTAATCTGTTGTTTACACCTGCTACTTGAACTTAAAACTGACGTGAAGAGTCTAATGACAATAATTAGCTTTTATGAAATGTCTGAGTTTTTGATTGGTAACCTAGTGGTACTGGAAATGTCACAGCCACAATTATGAACGACATGAAGGGCTGCCCATTCTAAATTATTCAGGAAATGGTCGAAAGGACAAATGCTGATAACCACAAGCAATAAATACCAGCATGATGATTATACCATGGTAATAGAGTTTGATTGTAAATTCTTAGCTAGATGTTGATGACATCTCTACTGAAAGACTATCACAATTGTACAAATATATCATAAAGCACTGGTCTTTTTACAGTGCATTCGGAAAGTATTCAGACCCCTTGACTTTTTCCAAATTTTGTTACGTTACAGCCTTATTCTAAAATGGATTCAATTAAAATGTTTCCTGATCAATCTACACAGAATACCCCATAATGACAAAGTGAAACAGGCATTTACAAATTCACTGTATTTAAGGTGACACTTCATAAAACATTTTTCATCAAGTGTCAACATAAATAATGTTTATTCCTAACTGTCAGAATGTATGTTCTTTATAATCAGCCTGGTCTCATAGACGAGACATAACATAACATAGTAAAGATAAATCCGGGACTCTCAAAAAAGTATGATATGTTACGTTTGGTATGGTTGCATAAGACAGAAGGTTACTTAAGGCAAAACGAAAGTAGTGTGCTTGGTCGGGCTGGATGGGTAGGCAAATGTCTAGCAACCCAAAGGTTGCGTGTTTGAATCTCATCACGGACTTCAGCATTTTAGCAACTTTGCAACTACTTACTACTTTTTAGCTACTTTGCAACTACTTAGCATGTTAGCTAACCCTTTCCCTAACCCTTTAACGTAACTCCTAACCCCAACCTTAACCCTAACCTTAACCCTTAGCCTGGCTAGCGTTAGCCACCTAGCCAGATTTACGTTTACTATGTTACTTCTAGCCCTAAGTCCAGGTTGTTTAAATATATAATATTGCGCCACACGCACGCATAATGCAAATGAGATGAATTGCCTCGTGTTTGCCAATGAAAATTACAAATTGCATTAAGCTGGTAGCTTGTGGAAGTGAAAATCATTAATTCTGTTGTTTCGAGGGATGCACTTCTCTTAGATTATGTGGAAAGAACCTGAAAGACACAATTAGAGACAAGAAATTTGGGATCAGCATGTCTGTTTGAGCAAAACAAATGGAAAAGAGGGAAAATGATTTGCCTTGTTAATGAAAACTTGAAATGAATACGTTTCTCCTTCCTCTTTGTTCCCTGGCCCCATTGACATCACCATCCCCCACAAATGATATACTGTGCATTTCACACTCCTACAGCCACTTAATTTCCAGTTTCACATTCTGACATCCTCTTTACTGCTACAGCAGTTAATTGCCTGAATTAGATGCTGTCTAAACAAAGGGCTTTGTTATCAACTTTTACATTCCTTTGTGTGCTATAAGTGACAAACCGGCAAGAAATATAACAGTGTGCTTGTAGCCACTCCAGATCAAAAGCTATTTCCTACACTACCTTTCCCATTGTTTCCAGTGCCTCAGTTTGTTACTTCCTGCTACTATATTTAGGCAGTAGGTTCTTTATCAAAGTGGTCTTTGAGTACTTATTTTTTTCAACGAATTTTCCATACTGTCTGAATGCTACCCCTTTTGATACCCTTTCCATAATGCAGTGTTTCATACACACTTCAGGAGAAAATACCCTTGGCTAGTAGAATATCACCCAGGCTAGTATAAATTGTGTTCTACTAGCCCGGCTGGCCAGTGCCCAAAAATCCCTTCACAGTACAAGTTCTGACATAAAGATGAGCATAAATAGCCTATCCTTATAATCAACATGGCTGAAGAACATGGTGCTGACGTTTTGTGTTTCTACACTGCAACTCTGTCGTGCCATGACACTCACAGGAGTTGCCACTTGGAGATGATGACTGCCTCACAGTGCCTCAGTGGTCTGTAATGGGATCTGATGTCTTCTAACGGGACCTCTGTAAATGTTGACTTACGAAGGGTGGGCTGAGCGCTCAAGTGGTAAAACGGATTATCTTGATAGCAAATCACATTCAGAAAAACGCAGCGCTGCACAATCTGATGTTTGTTCGGTGTTAATGGTGGCATCCATGCATGAAGGAACATTGCACACAAGTAGGCAACAGTAAGTAGAGCAGGGTATTCTTTCTGATTGCCAAGTATGATTTAGGATTTCTTCTTCAGGCTTGCCAGAGCCAAAGTGATGCAATGCCTTTTATCAGTGCTCATTTATTGCCTAACATTTTGCTATTTTTGTTTCACTTGGCAACAAAGCTTTTTGCTTTACCATGCTTCTTATTTTCCTCAAGTTTTGTTCAGAAGCTGTTTCAAAGCTGATGGTTAAAAAAACAAACACCTGTTTATGTTTTGGTCTAGAGAGTGTTGTCAAACAGCTGAACAATGTTGATGTGAACTCCCCTGCCTTTGTTTTCTGTCCAATCAGAGGTGCCGCCCAGTCCGGTGAAAAGTTCCCTGGAAACGACCCCGGTGACCTCTCCTCGGCAGCGCAGGGACTCAGACCGCTACTGCCAGCTATGCAACGCCTGGTTCAACAACCCGGGCATGGCGCAGCAGCACTACGACGGCAAGAAGCACAATAAAAACGCAGCTCGCGCTGTCCTCCTGGAACAGCTGGGCAAGACCCTGGACATGGGAGAGATGAAAGGTACATAACAGAGGATGCCTGAGCCAGACTAGATACCTGGCAGTCTCTCTCTCGCTCCATCATGTCGCACAGATGCACAGACAACCATACAGCCCACTGCCTCCTCCCCTCACTTCCACTTATTAACAGACAGGATTGTTACTTACCGATGCTTCTGTGTGTAGTAACATTTATATATGAAAGTGTGTGTGTAGTAACATTTATATATGAAAGTGTGTGTGTATTAACATTTATATATGAAAGTGTGTGTGTAGTAACATATATGAAATTGTGTGTGTGTGTAACATTATGAAATTGTGTGTGTGTAGTAACATTTATATATGAAAGTGTGTGTGTGTGTGTGTGTGTGTGTGTGTGTGTGTGTGTGTGTGTGTGTGTGTGTGTGTGTGTGTGTGTGTGTGTGTGTGTGTGTGTGTGTGTGTGTGTGTGTGTGTAAGATGTATATATGAAAGTGTGTGTGTGTGTGTGTGTGTGTGTGTGTGTGTGTGTGTAGTAACATTTATATATGAAAGTGTGTGTGTGTAGTAACCTAGTTATATGGAATGACACAAGAAAAAGCCATGACAAGGTCTTACAGTAAGTAAGAAAATAGAACCCTGTCTACTAGAGTGCATCAAATCTATTGTGCATCCAGTATGAAGAAATCTGCATGTACAGTACTGGGGGCTAAAGGCATAGGGGAAAATATGCGACACAAATGAACAGTTTTGCATTGCTGGTCTAATAGAATATGCGTATCAGCTGAATTCTCGTGACTATTACAAGCATTTCGGAAATGCCCAGGTATAGGGTCAGTATGTGCTGTCGTTCATTTGTACACTTCATGGCATTTATTACACTATTTAGTATGACACTATCATCTATTAAACGGGGAGCAAGGGAGAACCAATATCTTTTGATTGATGTTAAATATGAGGCTCCTATTGTTCCGGCTGTGTTGCATACAGCCCTTCTGACATAGCTAGTGTCTGCTTCTATGCCAGCCAGAGAGAGCCACAGTGCAGAGGCTCTGTGTTGCTACGTACCCTGACTCGATAAGCCTGTTTCGGGCTGTTAATTTTGGAGTGGGAGGGGGAATGGTGCTCTCTCTCTCTCTCTTACTATCTCCTACCCACAATATGTCAATAGCAATTACAGAATATTAGTCCAGCAGCAGGCTGCTGCGGTGGGGTGGGAAAGGTACCAGGGCAGCATGAAGAGCCCGGAATGTTGTAAAGTTAAGTAGTGCATGAGCAGACATAATGTGGGATGTCTCTTCAGTCATGTCTGATTAGAGATGTAACTTAGCCCCCTAACTACTAGTCGTATTGATACTTATGACTGATAGGTGGGCTCTGCATTGTCAGGGGCGAATTGGGATGCTCTGTGCAACCCAGTCACATCTGATTGAAGATGTACTTTTGCTTAGCTACTTAACTCCTGGTGTTATTGATGCTCACAGCTGGTAGGTGGGTTATGTCTTGTCAGGGGTGAATTGGGAGGCTCAGTGCTTCCCAGTCACATCTGATTGAAGATTTACTTTTGCTTAGCTACTTAACTCCTGGTGTTATTGATGCTCACAGCTGGTAGGTGGGTTATGTCTTGTCAGGGGTGAATTGGGAGGCTCAGTGCTGCCCAGTCACATCTGATTGGAGATTTACTTTTGCTTAGCTACTTAACTCCTGGTGTTATTGATGCTCACAGCTGGTAGGTGGGTTATGTCTTGTCAGGGGTGAATTGGGAGGCTCAGTGCTGCCCAGTCACATCTGATTGGAGATTTAGCCTTGTCCTAGAACTAACTCCAAGGATGATTATTCACGCTTGAGATTAACATGAGTCTTCGCTGACTCGACACTTTGAACTGCGTTGTTACGTACACATCTTGGAGGAGGGTATGCAACACCCTGCTACATCTCAACTCCCCGTGGAGTGAAAAAGTATGTGATTGTATGTGCGGGGCAGGATGACAGAGGTAGAGAAAAATACAGTTAACAGGGAATTTATTATTCCTAAACACAGTAAAGTGGGGAAAAGGGGCTGGACGGAACCAAAGCAAATAAAGTTAGAGTCCCCTCTCCTACCTTACCTGCCTTCCCACTTCTTATCTAACTTTAAATACCACCTGGCACGCAAACCAAAATTCAGGGGGTGGTCCGCCCAGGTCTTACCTAGTGTGCATAGACAAATTAAATACTACAGGTTATGTATGCCCACAGGCCTCTTGACTAAACACTCCCAAGGTGCGTTCCCCTTCACCCCCTGGGAACAAATGAAACAGAATAATTACCCATACTTTAAGTGAAAAATTTAATTAACCAAAAACACTAAGTCCTATTGGCATACACATACCTCTGAAGGAGCGGCTAAAAAATGATATCCACAAAACTTTTATTGACCGCCACAACAATCAACACAGGACATAAAAATAAGCTATTTTCCCTAACGAAGGAACACAGGCTTTTATCAAGCTGGAGAAGGAGTTGGTAATGAAGAGACCGGAGGGAGGGGTCAGAGCTCCAATCAGCGATGGGGCCGACCAATCAGCTGCTTCTGGAATCTAGGAAGCCTGAAATACACACACATACAAACCCACAACAACACAGAAACTGGGGGACGTAACATGCGTGATCATTTCAAGTTAAGTATAATGCCTCCCAAAGCCGTCCTCGTTTCTCAGACGGTTCTGTCCCTGAATATCTTCTGAATGCTCTCTCCCAGACAGGCGCCGCTTGAAGTAGATGAGCCATAACTCAAAGCCAGCTTCATTTTCATTAGCTTCTTTTTCTGTACTTTGTGTCTAACAGAGTGTTTCCCCAACGTCACTATAGTCATTATGGGGGCAGAATTCAACACTCGCAGCCTAGTGAGCGTTTCTCTCAGGTGATTATCAATTAGTAATGAAGTGGCAAATCATCCTAACAGGCAGAACTAGCATTGTGGGGATGTAGAGGAAGCAGGAGCAGCCAGGGCAAATCATAGCATAGCCGGCAGTGATTTTTATTTATTTTATTTCACCTTTATTTAACTAGGCAAGTCAGTTAAGAACAAATTCTTATTTTACAATGATTGCCTACCCCGGCCAAACCCTTCCCTAACCTGGACGACGCTGGGCCAATTGTGCGCAGGTTGGTTGGGATACAGCCCAGGATCGAACCAGGGTCTGTAGTGACGCCTCTAGCACTGAGATGCAGTGCCTTAGACCTCTGCGCCACTCAGGAGTGTTGGGCTGGGCTGCTTAATTCATAGAGCTGCAGAGCCAGTGTAGGCAGGCTCATCTTTCACACAAATGCATCCAAATGAAATAGCACTTCTCTTTTCCCTCTTTGTTCTTTTTTGTCCTGCCTCACATAATTGTCTTGTCCTTGCACATTGTTTTACAGTTGTCTGATGTGGGATGGCTATTAAACCAACAATTGTAGATGGAAATCTGTCAGTTGTGACTTTTCCATGCAGTTCATTAAATATTCATTGGGTACCTATTGAGAAGAGCATTTGATAGATTTTCTGTACATTGGTTGGTGGTTATACAGCTCAGTAGTGGTGTTGTTTCTGAGAATTGAGTGAGTGAGAGCACAGCACTCTGCTGTGTTTACACAAAGGCTGCCTCACAAATGGCACCCTATTCCTTATTTAGTACACTACTTTGGGTGCCATTTAGGATGCAGTCACAATGTGGGCCCCAACCTATTAGTTTTGTGTTCTGCAGAAGATGAGCCTCCAGAGGAGGACCTGCCCACTTTTCTCTTTGCTCTGATTTACCAACAGCCTTTTGTTTTTCTTTTTCTTTTATCTCACCATCCCACTCATCTATCTTTGCTCCCATTTCACCCTCTGTTTGTTACCAATCCTAAACCCTACTAAACAAACTATTATGCTCTACCATCCTAAACCCTACTAACCTCACTATTATCCTCTACCATCTTAAACCCTACTAACCTCACTATTATCCTCTACCATCCTAAACCCTACTAACCTCACTAGTATCCTCTACCATCCTAACCTCACTATTATCCTCTACCATCCTAAACCCTACTAACCTCACTATTATCCTCTACCATCCTAAACCCTACTAACCTCACTATTATCCTCTACCATCCTAAACTCACTATTATCCTCTACCATCCTAAACCTTACTAACCTCACTATTATCCTCTACCATCCTAAACCCTACTAACCTCACTATTAGCCTCTACCATCCTAAACTCACTATTATCCTCTACCATCCTAAACCCTACTAACCTCACTATTATCCTCTACCATCCTAAACCTTACTAACCTCACTATTATCCTCTACCATCCTAAACACTGCTAACCTCAATATTATCCTCTACCATCCTAAACCCTACTAACCTCAATATTATCCTCTACCATCCTAAACACTACTAACCTCACTATTATCCTCTACCGTCCTAAACCCTACTAAACTCACTAGTATCCTCTACCATCCTAAACCTTACTAACCTCACTATTATCCTCTACCATCCTAAACCCACTATTATCCTCTACCATCCTAAACCCTACTAACCTCACTATTATCCTCTACCATCCTAAACCCTACTGACCTCAATATTATCCTCTACCATCCTAAACCCTACTAACCTCACTATTATCCTCTACCATCCTAAACCCTACTAACCTCAATATTATCCTCTACCATCCTAAACCCTACTAACCTCAATATTATCCTCTACCATCCTAAACTCTGCAAACCTCACTATTATCATCTACCATCCTAAACCCACTATTATCCTCTACCATCCTAAACCCTACTAACCTCACTATTATCCTCTACCATCCTAAACACGGCTAACCTCAATATTATCCTCTACCATCCTAAACACGGCTAACCTCAATATTATCTACCATCCTAACCCCTACTAACCTCAATATTATCTACCATCCTAACCCCTACTAACCTCAATATTATCTACCATCCTAAGCCCTACTTACCTCATTATTATCCTCTACCATCCTAAACACTGCTATCCTCAATATTATCCTCTACCATCCTAAACACTGCAAACCTCAATATTATCCTCTACCATCCTAAACCCTGCTAACTTCACACTATGATCATCTGGGTACAGCCATGTTCTCTGGTTGTACATTTCCCTGCAGAGCTGAGACTTCATGGAGCTTTGTAAAGCTGCGCTACATACTGCACTGCCTGCCTCTAAAAGGGTGTGTAGATATGTTTCATAGCTACCTACTTGTATACACTATACAGCACCTTACAGTGATCTATAGCATAAGGGCTTATGTAATCTGTATGTATCGTAGCTAGCTATACCTGCATACGAGGCCCTCTGTTCCACTCGGCGCTGAAAGGAATAACTATACTGTACCTGCATACAATTCCTAGGTTATCTATACCATACGGGCTTATGCCATCTGTATGTACTGTACAATATGTACTATTAACTTGACTGTACCCTATTTCTTATGTAGTGCATTACTTTTGACCAAGGCCCATACGGCTCTGGTCACAAGTTGTGCACTATGTAGGGAATAGGGTGCCATTTGGGACATAATCCACATCACCTCCATACATCAATTAATGTAATGTAGGGAAAATGTAAGCAAGATCCAAGACAGTCCAATCTATCCCAGTTAGTTCATGATGTATAGTATTGAATTGCTGCAGTCTACTTTAGAGACTGCTCATGGTGCTTTGTTTCTTTATAAAGTCCTTTTTTGGAAGTAACAGAAGATGATGAACGGTGTGAGTCACATTCCCCCCAAAAATTCCCTGCTAGAAGAGCAACAACTTTTCTTATTATTGTTATCATATAAAATTTAAATATTGCTTCTACTTCTACTTCTAAGTTGTTCTTTCTCTTCTAAGATAAGAAATACGTTGCTCTATTATTATTACTATTATCATCTAATATATAAATATAGCTTTGGGTTATGGAGGAGGAGGTGCATTAGCTATACTACATTCCTACATCATGTGTATTAATATGGAGTTGGTCCCCCTTTGCTGCTATAACAGCCACCACTCTTCTGGGAAGGCTTTCCACTAGATGTTGGAACATTGCTCCGGGGACTTGCTTCCATTCAGCCGCAAGAGCATTAGTGAGGTCGGGCACTGATGTTAGGCAATTAGGCCTGGCTTGCATTCGGCGTTCCAATTCATCCCAAAAGTGTTTGATGGGGTTGAGGTCAGGGCCCTGCGCAGGCCAGTCAAGTTCTTCCACACCGATCTCGACAAACCATTTCTGCATGGACCTCGTTTTGTGCACGGGTGCATTGTCATGCTGAAACAGGAAAGGGCCTTCCCCAAACTGTTGCCATAAAGTTGGAAGCAAAGAATTGTTTAAAACATAATTGTATGCTGTAGCATTAAGATTTCTCTTCACTGGAACTAAGGGGCCTAGCCCAAACCATGAAAAACTGCCCAGACCATTATTCCTCCTCCACCAAACTTTACAGTTGACACTATACATTGGGACAGCGTTCTCCTGGCATCCGCCAAACCCTGTCGGACTGCCAGAAGGTGAAGCGTGATTCATCACTCCAGAGAGTGCGTTTCCACTGCTCCAGAGTCCAATGGCGGCAAGCTTACACCACTCCAGCCGACATTTGGCATTGTGCATGGTGATCAAAGGCTTGTGTGCGGCTGCTCAGCCATTGAAACCCATTTCATGAAGCTCCCAAAGAAACAGTTATTGTGCTGATGTTGCTTCCAGAGGTAGTTTGGAACTCGGTAGTGAGGGTTGCAACTGAGGACAGATAATTTTTACGCGCTACGAGCTTCAGCACTCGGAAGTCCTGTTCTGTGACCTTGTGTGGCATACCACTTCGTGGCTGAGCCATTGTTGCTCCTAGACTTTCCACTTCACAATAACAGCACTTACAGTTGACCCGGGCAGCTCTAGCAGGGCAGAAATTTGACTGACTGAGTCTGAGAGATATGGTTCTATCTAGACTGGAACACTGCAGTAATTTATGACAAGAGAAAGACAGAATAGGAGATGGTGCCATTTTCTTGTTTCCATTGCACAGGCAAATAATGTCAGTTCTCCCAGGGGCTACCTCGGTATAAGCCCCTGGCTCCATGGACTGATGACACACATTTATACAATTGCTCTCGCTTTGATCTTTTATCGTCTTTTCCTCCCTCCAGTCAAACTCATCATATCACTGAGTTTGTATGCAAACCAAATGGCACCCTATTCCCTATTTAGTGCGTTTGACAGGGTCCATAAAAGTAGTGCACTATATAGGGAATAGGGTTGCCATTTGGGACCCATCCTGAGACTGTAGACTGCACTGCAACCCAGACCATTTTGTTTTAACTAACACTGTAAGGAGATTTAATCTTCTCTACTGTATGTCTCATGTGCTTAGTCTTTAAGAAACATGCTTATTGAGCAGAAAGGAGGACTAGACTGGTTTATTATGTTGCGGCTGGCCCCTAAGCTATGTCTGTCATATAACTAATGCTCATCAAATGAAAATAGGGGCACTTACTTGATTCAGTTGCACTTGAAGTTTTGTTTAAACTTTTCTGGGGCTGGGCACTATTTTCACTACTAGTCTTCTCCACTTTGGAATGGGGGCCCAGCTTTTTCTGTCATAGAACCAATGCTCATTTAAATGAAAAATAGGAGCCAGCACTCACTTAATTCAGTTGCACTGTTCACTGCTAAAATGTTCTTTAACAAGCAACATATCCTAACAGAGCACACACCACAAATGGCTTCTATCAAACTTTCATTGAGCACATTTGGTTAAGAAAGTGTTGGAAGACTAGCTGTCGTCATGGCATAAGCTAATGGGGATCCGAATGAAGAATAAAGACTAAAGCGCATTCTCTTGTCACCCTGATAGAACTACTGCTGCTATGCCATCTCTCTGCCTTCATCTCTCCCTCTCATCATCAGGTTTATTAATCAGTCCCTTCCGATCTCACGTCCAAGCAGATGCATGCACATCTAATGCAATCTGATATGATTGCATCAGTGATTATGACGTTCCCCCGGAGTGTTTAGTTTACACCATAGCCAGCCCTGTCAATCAAGCCAAGACATGACGATAAATTGTGTTTTCCGAACTCCATCCTAGCATGGTTAATTGGAGAGACGTCTCTGGGAGATGTGGTTTGGCACGTCCTCTCTACCAGCTTTAGCAGCTTTCTCCCGGAGCCCTGCATTCCCAATTCACAAGCCACTCCTTTTGTCTGTCTGTATGCTGTCATTTCCATCCCTCCTGACCCTAAAATAGATCTAATACTACCTTAATGACAGGCTCAGCTGATCAAGCTCCTCTCCAAGAGGGCAGAGGAGGAAGGAAAGCTCTGTTCAAGTTGTCGTATATTTCATCAAAGGAGGAGAGACAATTCAATCTGGAGACAACCGGGAGAGCAGGAGATTACACCAACCTTAAACTGAATGTATTTCCCATCGTATTGGTGTACTGTGTTTTCAGAATGGAATTTTATCTGCAGCATGATTCACTGAACAAGATTGCTTTTAACAAGGATTTCATTTCAACACTTTGTATTGTTTAAAGATGGGTTAGATGAAAAGATGAGCTGCCTTTTTAGAGCAACAGGGGATCTGTGTTTACACTGCAGGCTTTATCCACATTATTTGGAATTCACCATTTCCCTGATGAAGACATGTTTTTTGAAACGCGTCGGTGGTAAGCAAATTCAATAAAGGCTTATTTTGCTGCAGGCTTCTAGCTTTACAATTTCTTTTATTTAGTTCTCAGCATTTCCCTATCCATGAATATAATCCTTGTCAACTAGTTTGAGATCACACAAGTGAGGAATGTTTTTCATTACATGTAATACAGCCAAGAAGCTGACTGTAGTTTTGGACTATTGGGCCATTTGTCCTGATCTGAGTGGTGTTCCCTTGCCTTCAGAGGAAGCATATGCTGTTTCAGGAGATGCACCATTGGAGTGGGCCAGATGGCTCGTGGTTAATTTAGCATGAACCATGGACCAGCACCACCGTTCTCTGCTCATAAACAATCCATGATTACACTGTTGATCGATCACATTGTCTGGCTGCCACAAGTTCTCCGTTGCAGGCCTCTGAAGGCCGGGACAATATCTCTCACTTAACAATTGAGACAATGAAATTAAATCAAATCAAATGTATTTATATAGCCCTTCGTACATCAGCTGATATCTCAAAGTGCTGTACAGAAACCCAGCCTAAAACCCCAAACAGCAAGCAATGCAGGTGTAGAAGCACGGTGGCTAGGAAAAACTCCCTAGAAAGGCCAAAACCTAGGAAGAAACCTAGAGAGGAACCAGGCTATGAGGGGTGGCCAGTCCTCTTCTCGCTGTGCCGGGTGGAGATTATAACAGAACATGGCCAAGATGTTCAAATGTTCATAAATGACCAGCATGGTCAAATTATAATAATCACAGTAGTTGTCGAGGGTGCAGCAAGTCAGCACCTCAGGAGTAAATGTCAGTTGGCTTTTCATAGCCGATCATTCAGAGTATCTCTACCGCTCCTGCGGTCTCTAGAGAGTTGAAAACAGCAGGTCTGGGACAGGTAGCACGTCCGGTGAACAGGTCAGGGTTCCATAGCCGCAGGCAGAACAGTTAAAACTGGAGCAGCAGCACGGCCAGGTGGACTGGGGACAGCAAGGAGTCATCATGCCAGGTAGTCCTGAGGCATGGTCCTAGGGCTCAGGTCCTCCGAGAGAGAGAAAGAAATAGAGAAAGAGAGAATTAGAGAGAGCATACTTAAATTCACACAGGACACCGGATAAGACAGGAGAAGTACTCCAGATATAACAAACTGACCCTAGCCCCCCGACACATAAACTACTGCAGCATAAATACTGGAGGCTGAGACAGGAGGGGTCAGGAGACACTGTGGCCCCATCCGATGATTCCCCCGGACAGGGCCAAACAGGAAGGATATAACCCCACCCACTTTGCCAAAGCACAGCCCCCACACCACTAGAGGGATAGCTTCAACCACCAACTTACCATCCTGCGACAAGGCCGAGTATAGCCCAGAAAGATCTCCGCCACGGCACAACCCAAGGGGGGGCGCCAACCCAGACAGGAAGATCACGTCAGTGACTCAACCCACTCAAGTGACGCACCCCTCCTAGGGACGGCATGAAAGAGCACCAGTAAGCCAGTGACTCAACCCCTGTAATAGGGTTAGAGGTAGAGAATCCCAGTGGAGAGAGGGGAACCGGCCAGGCAGAGACAGCAAGGGCGGTTCGTTGCTCCAGAGCCTTTCCGTTCACCTTCACACTCCTGGGCCAGATTACACTCAATCATATGACCCACTGAAGAGATGAGTCTTCAGTAAAGACTTAAAAGTTGAAACCGAGTCTGCGTCTCTCACATGGGTAGGCAGACCATTCCATAAAAATGGAGATCTATAGGAGAAAGCGCTTCCTCCAGCTGTTTGCTTAGAAATTCTAGGGACAATTAGGAGGCCTGCGTCTTGTGACCGTAGCGTACGTGTAGGTATGTACGGCAGGACCAACTCGGAAAGATAGGTAAGAACAAGCCCATGTAATGCTTTGTAGGTTAGCAGTAAAACCTTGAAATCAGCTCTTGCCTTAACAGGAAGCCAGTGTAGGGAGGCTAGCACTGGAGTAATATGATCACATTTTTGCTTCTAGTCAGGATTCTAGCAGCCGTATTTAGCACTAACTGAAGTTTATTTATTGCTTTATCCGGGTAGCCGGAAAGTAGAGCATTGCAGTAGTCTAACCTAGAAGTAACAAAAGCATGGATTAGTTTTTCTGCATCATTTTTGGACAGAAAGTTTCTGATTGTTGCAATGTTACGTAGATGGAGAAAAGCTGTCCTTGAAACAGTCTTGATATGTTCGTCAAAAGAGAGATCAGGGTCCAGAGTAACGCCGAGGTCCTTCACAGTTTTATTTGAGACGACTTTACAACCATCAAGATGAATTGTCAGATTCAACAGAAGATCTCTTTGTTTCTTGGGACCTAGAACAAGCATCTCTGTTTTGTCCGAGTTTAAAAGTAAAACGTTTGCAGCCATCCACTTCCTTATGTCTGAAACACAGGCTTCTAGCGAGGGCAATTTTGGGGCTTCACCATGTTTCATTGAAATGTACAGCTGTGTGTCATCCGCATAGCAGTGAAAGTTAACATTATGTTTTCGAATGACATCCCCAAGAGGTAAAATATATAGTGAAAACAATAGTGGTCCTAAAACGGAACCTTGAGGAACACCGAAATGTACAGTTGATTTGTCAGAGGACAAACCATTCACAGAGACAAACTGATATCTTTCCGACAGATAAGATCTAAACCAGGCCAGAACTTGTCCGTGTAGACCAATTTGGGTTTCCAATCTCTCCAAAAGAATGTGGTGATCGATGGTATCAAAGGCAGCACTAAGGTCTAGGAGCACGAGGACAGATGCAGAGCCTCGGTCTGACGCCATTAAAAGGTCATTTACCACCTTCACAAGTGCAGTCTCAGTGCTATGATGGGGTCTAAAACCAGGCTGAAGCATTTCGTATACATTGTTTGTCTTCAGGAAGGCAGTGAGTTGCTGCGCAACAGCTTTTTCTAACATTTTTGAGAGGAATGGAAGATTCGATATAGGCCGATAGTTTTTTATATTTTCTGGGTCAAGGATTGGCTTTTTCAAGAGAGGCTTTATTACTGCCACTTTTAGTGAGTTTGGTACACATCCGGTGGATAGAGAGCCGTGGCTGGAAAGCTGTGGCTGGAATAATATTCCATATTATGCAGTAGAGTGACTCAATTGAGCGTTGACATAGGATATTCCCATTAGAGATACACTAGGGGAAGGAAGAGATGAATAGGATAACATGGCGGATGTGATCACAACAGTGGATTCGATTTACTGTAAACTTATCCTATATTGTATGGATAGGGTGACACAACAGTTATGTGAAGCTGGGTGTCTGACACTGTATCCCTAGTTGGGCTTTGGAAGAATCCTCTGCCATAGATGTCCTAGATGTGAAACGAAGATCTATGGGTGAGATTCAGATGAAGTCAGCGGGACATTTTCAATTATCTCTTCTACCTGTTACTCTCTTCTCATATTGGGAATCTCAATGTCCAGTTAAAACGGAAACAAATGGCTCTCTTATGACTCACCACAGAGCAGAGGCCCCTGAATGCAAGAAGGATGAGCATGATCAGAGTGAATGCAGAAGCAGCAGACAGAGGCCCAGCGCTCCATCAGTGGTAAGCTGGTGCTTCATTGCTCGTGCAGGGCAGGCGCCGTGGCAGGTGCTTCAGTTTGAATGGTGTTGATGGATGCCGGGGCTGCAGCACATTCTTTCAACTTTTCAAAAAGCGTTTGAGATGCGGCCTGTCAAAATGCCACGCAGTGCCGAGTCTCAGCGCCACCTCTGCCACTTTAATGTCAGAGTCATGGAAGTGTCAGGGGAACCTCTCTCTCTTTCTCTCTCCCTCTCGCTCTCTTACAAAATTGAAATCAGAGCTTTAGGCAAGGCAATTGTCACTCTGGCACATGGTTACGGAGAGGCTGATCAACAGATGGAGAGATTGCAGAGAGAGAGCGAGGGAAAGTCTTGTCTCCCATCTTAGATACATCTGTCTGAACTTCATTAAAATGGGATCATAACAACTACGTTTCTATTTAGCTTTGACAGGGATAACAGTCAACAAGCACTTAACATCAGTGTCATCTAGGTACAGTACTGGATGATGTTGGACATTATCTGTGTACTTTGTTTCTGCTGCTGCCCTTTGTTCAGTCTGACTTATAACTTCATTTGAGACAATCTGGGAGCCATGCTCTCTCGCACTCTCTCTCTCTCTCAATTCAATTCAATTCATGGGGCTTTATTGGCATGGGAAACCTATGTTAACATTGCCAAGGCAAGTGAAATAGATAATAAACAAAAGTGAAATAAACAATAAAAAATGTACAGTAAACATGACACAAAAGTTCCAAAAGATTAAAGACATTTAAAATGTCATATTATGTCTATATACAGTTTGTAACAATGTGCAAATAGTTAAACTACAAAAGGAAATTAAATAAATATGGGTTGTATATACAATGGAGTTTGTTCTTCAATGGTTGCTCTTTTCAAATGGCTAACAGGTCACACATCTTTCTGCTATGATGGCACACTGTGGTATTTCACCCAATAGATATGGGAGTTTATAAAAATTTGATTTATTTTTTAAATTCTTTGTGGGTCTGTGTAATCTGAGGGAAATATGTGTTCTGATATGGTCATACATTTGGTAGGAGGTTAGGAAGTGCAGCTCAGTTTCCACCTCGTTTTGTGGGCAGTGTGCACATAGCCTGTCTTCTCTTGAGAGCCAGGTCTGCCTACAGCGGCCTTTCTCAATAGCAAAGTCATGCTCATTGAGTCTGTACATAGTCAAAGCTTTCCTTCATTTTGGGTCAGTCACAGTGGTCAGGTATTCTGCTACTGTGTACTCTCTGTTTAGGGCCAAATAGCATTCTAGTTTGCTCAGTTTTTTTGTTAATTACTTGACACATTGGAAAGAATTATCTTCATGTTTTCCCATGATTTGTTTGGGTCTAATTGTGTTGCATTCCTGGGGTCTGTTTGTGTTTGTGAACAGAGCTCCATGACCAGCTTGCTTATGGGACTCTTCTCCAGGTTAATCTCTCTGTAGGTGATGGCTTTGTTATGGAAGGTTTGGGAATGCTTCCTTTTAGGTGGTTGTGGAATTTAATGGCTCTTTTCTGGATTTTGATAATTAGCGGGTATCAGCTAAAATCTGGTGTTTCAATTTGTTTTTCCCCCACATTTTGTGAATTATTGGTTGGTGAGCGAACCCCACAACCATAAAGGGCAATGGGTTCTATAACTGATTCAAGTATTTTTAGCCAGATCCTAATAGGTATGTCAAATTTGATGTTCCTTTTGATGGCATAGAAGGCCCTTCTTGCTTTGTTTCTCAGATCATTCACAGCTTTGTGGAAGTTACCTGTGGCGCTGATGTTTAGGCCGAGGTATTTATCGTTTTTTGTGTGCTCGGGGGCAACGGTGTCGAGATCAACATCACAGGCCTTTTTGGGTTGGAGGGTTTGTATTTTGTCCTGTAGTTCATTCAATGTAATTTGGAGAATCCAGTGGGTTCTGGTAGTCTTTAATATCTGACTGACTGAAGATTTGTAATTGATCATGTACAGTGGGGAGAACAAGTATTTGATACACTGCCGATTTTGCAGGTTTTCCTACTTACAAAGCATGTAGAGGTCTGTAATTTTTATCATAGGTACACTTCAACTGTGAGAGACGGAATCTAAAACAAAAATCCAGAAAATCACATTGTATGATTTTTAAGTAATTAATTTGCATTTTATTGCATGACATAAGTATTTGATCACCTACCAACCAGTAAGAATTCCGGCTCTCACAGACCTGTTAGTTTTTATTTAAGAAGCCCTCCTGTTCTCCACTCATTACCTGTATTAACTGCACCTGTTTGAACTCGTTACCTGTATAAAAGACACCTGTCCACACACTCAATCAAACAGACTCCAACCTCTCCACAATGGCCAAGACCAGAGAGCTGTATAAGGACATCAGGGATAAAATTGTAGACATGCAACAGGCTGGGATGGGCTACAGGACAATAGGCAAGCAGCTTGGTGAGAAGGCAACAACTGTTGGCGCAATTATTAGAAAATGGAAGAAGTTCAAGATGACGGTCAATCACACTCGGTCTGGGGCTCCATGCAAGATCTCACCTCGTGGGGCATCAATGATCATGAGGAAGGTGAGTTATCAGCCCAGAACTACACGGCAGGACCTGGTCAATGACCTGGAGAGAGCTGGGACCACAGTCTCAAAGAAAACCATTAGTAACACACTACACCGTCATGGATTAAAATCCTGCAGCGCACGCAAGGTCCACCTGCTCAAGCCAGCGCATGTCCAGGCCCGTCTGAAGTTTGCCAATGACCATCTGGATGATCCAGAGGAGGAATGGGAGAAGGTCATGTGGTCTTATGAGACAAAAATAGAGCTTTTTGGTCTAAACTCCACTCGCCGTGTTTGGAGGAAGAAGAAGGATGAGTACAACCCCAAGAACACCATCCCAACCGTGAAGCATGGAGGTGGAAACATCATTCTTTGGGGATGCTTTTCTGCAAAGGGTACAGGATGACTGCACCGTATTGAGGGGAGGATGGATGGGGCCATGTATCGCGAGATCTTGGCCAACAACCTCCTTCCCTCAGTAAGAGCATTGAAGATGGGTCGTGGCTGGTTCTTCCAGCATGACAACGACCCGAAACACACAGCCAGGGCAACTAAGGAGTGGCGCCGTAAGAAGCATCTCAAGGTCCTGGAGTGGCCTAGCCAGTCTCCAGACCTGAACCCAATAGAAAATCTTTGGAGGGAGCTGAAAGTCCGTATTGCCCAGCGACAGCCCCGAAACCTGAAGGATCTGGAGAAGATCTGTATGGAGGAGTGGGCCAAAATCCCTGCTGCAGTGTGTGCAAACCTGGTCAAGAACTACAGGAAACGTATGATCTCTGTAATTGCAAACAAAGGTTTCTGTACCAAATATTAAGATCTGCTTTTCTGATGTATCAAATACTTATGTCATGCAATAAAATGCAAATTAATTACTTAAAAATCATACAATGTGATTTTCTGGATTTTTGTTTTAGATTCCGTCTCTCATAGTTGAAGTGTACCCATGATAGAAATTACAGACCTCTACATGCTTTGTAAGTAGGAAAACCTGCAAAATCGGCAGTGTATCAAATACTTGTTCTCCCCACTGTATATGTTTTTGCTGTTTGTTCTTTGTTATAGAGCCAAAAAGATTGGAGAAGTGGTTAATCCACACATCTCCGTTTTGGATAGATAACTCTTCATGTTGTTGTTTGTTTAGTGTATTAAACTTTTCCCAGAAGTGGTTCGATTCTATGGATTCTTCAATTACATTGAGCTGATTTCTAACGTGCTGTTCCTTCTTTTTCCGTAGTGTATTTCTGTATTGTTTTAATGATTCACCATAGTGAAAGCGTAGACTCAGGTTTTCTGAGTCTCTATGTTTTTGGTTGGATAGGTTTCTTTCTTAGGTTTTTCCATTCTTCATCAAACATTGTCATTCATTGTCATTGTTGTTAATTTTCTTAGGTTGTCTGCTTGACATGTTCAGATTTGACAGGGAAGCTGAAAGGTCAAATATACTGTTTAGGCTTTCTACTCCCAAGTTTACACCTTCCCTATTACAGATATAAGTTTTGTCCATGAAGTTGTCTAAAAGGGATTGAATTTGTTGTTGCCTAATTGTTTTTGGTAGGTTTCTACATTTCTTAATATTGTGCAGTTCCTTTGGCTTTGATGCATCGTGTTTGAGTATTGCTCTGTTCAGGTAGACTGCGATTTTGCTGTGATCTTATATGGGTGATGGTGGGCAGACTGTGAATGCTCCGAGAGACTCTGGGTTGAGGTCAGTGATAAAGTAATCTAAAGTACTACAGCCAAGGAATGAGCTGTAGGTGTACCTAGCATAGGAGTCTCCTTGAAGCCTACCATTGACTATGTACAGATCCAGCGTGCGACAGAGCTACAGGAGTTTTTGTTGGTTGTCTTGTCATAGTTTTGTCTAGAGGTGCATATTTGGGAGGGATACTGTCACCTCCAGGTAGGTGTTTGTCCCCCTGTGTGCTGAGATTGTCAGGTTCTTGTCCAGTTCTGGCATTTAAGTCACCACAAACTAGTACATGTCCCTGGGCCTAGAAATGGTTGATCTCCCCTTCAAGTATGGAGAAGCTGTCATCGTTTAAAATATGGGTATTCTATTGGGGGTATATAAGTAGCACACATGAGGAAATGTTTTTCTGTTGAAATAATTTCCTTATTCATTTCTAGCCAGATGTAAAATGTTCCTGTTTTGACTAATTTAATAGAGTGGGTTAGGTCTGCTCTACACCAAATTAGCATACCCCCTGAGTCTCTTCCCTGTTTCACAACTTGGAGTTTGTTGGATTGGACTACCAGCTCTCTGGGCAACCAGTGGGTCCATCCCCTCTATACCATGTTTCTTGTAGGATGAAAATGTTTGATTTTTCCAATTTCTTTGATGAATTCTGGTGTTTCTGCTCTTTAGGCCAAAGGCAGATGACCTCAGACCTTGCATATTCCAGGATAAGATTGAAAAAGCTTCTTCGACCACAAAACTTTTACTATCACTCCCTTGAGTGCTATGGCCACCCTTTCCTGCTGGGCCCTCAGGTCGTTTGTGCCCGTGTGAATTATAATGTGGCTGGGGGACCCTAGTGTGTCCTCTGACAACAGCCATTTGAGACAATGAGGAGCAGCCATTTGAGTCAAGGGATGAGCTGTAGGTGTACCTAGCATTGGAGTCTCCTCGGGTGGATGTGTGGGAGTTGTCAGGAGAGCTATCAGAGGGGGTGGGGTCTGTTGGGTTGGTGGGTCTGTCCTATTGTGGTGTTGAGGTTGTGGTCCGGGTCTGAGGTGGGCTGTTTTGCTGGCTTCTCTGGGGGAGTGTCCTGCTCTCTGTCACACCTCAGCTTTCTCACCTCCTCCTTCACCGCTGTTAGCTGTGCCATGCGTGTCTCTCTCTCCTCCTTCACCACTGTTAGCTGTGCCATGTGTTTCTCACCTCCTCCTTCACCGCTGTTAGCTGTGCCATGTGTGTCTCTCTCTCCTCCTTCACCACTGTTAGCTGTGCCATGTGTTTCTCACCTCCTCCTTCACCACTGTTAGCTGTGCCATGTGTTTCTCACCTCCTCCTTCACCGCTGTTAGCTGTGCCATGTGTTTCTCACCTCCTCCTTCACCGCTGTTAGCTGTGCCATGTGTTTCTCACCTCCTCCTTCACCGCTGTTAGCTGTGCCATGTGTTTCTCACCTCCTCCTTCACCGCTGTTAGCTGTGCCATGTGTTTCTCACCTCCTCCTTCACCGCTGTTAGCTGTGCCATGTGTTTCTCACCTCCTCCTTCACCGCTGTTAGCTGTGCCATGTGTTTCTCACCTCCTCCTTCACCGCTGTTAGCTGTGCCATGTGTTTCTCTCCCTCCTCCTTCACCGCTGTTAGCTGTGCCATGTGTGTCTCTCCCTCCTCCTTCACCGCTGTTAGCTGTGCCATGTGTTTCTCACCTCCTCCTTCACCACTGTTAGCTGTGCCATGTGTTTCTCACCTCCTCCTTCGCCGCTGTTAGCTGTGCCATGTGTTTCTCACCTCCTCCTTCACCGCTGTTAGCTGTGCCATGTGTTTCTCACCTCCTCCTTCACCGCTGTTAGCTGTGCCATGTGTTTCTCACCTCCTCCTTCACCGCTGTTAGCTGTGCCATGTGTTTCTCACCTCCTCCTTCACCACTGTTAGCTGTGCCATGTGTGTCTCTCTCTCCTCCTTCACCGCTGTTAGCTGTGCCATGTGTTTCTGACCTCCTCCTTCACCGCTGTTAGCTGTGCCATGTGTGTCTCTCTCTCCTCCTTCACCGCTGTTAGCTGTGCCATGTGTTTCTGACCTCCTCCTTCGCCGCTGTTAGCTGTGCCATGTGTGTCTCTCCCTCCTTCACTGCATTTAGCTGTGCCATGTGTGTCTCTCTCTCCTCCTTCACCACTGTTAGCTGTGCCATGTGTTTCTCACCTCCTCCTTCACCGCTGTTAGCTGTGCCATGTGTGTCTCTCCCTCCTTCACTGCATTTAGCTGTGCCATGTGTGTCTCACTCTCCTCCTTCACCGCTGTTAGCTGTGCCATGTGTGTCTCTCCCTCCTCCTTCACCGCTGTTAGCTGTGCCATGTGTGTCTCACCTCCTCCTTCGCCGCTGTTAGCTGTGCCATGTGTGTCTCACCTCCTCCTTCACCACTGTTATCTGTGCCATGTGTGTTTCTCACCTCCTCCTTCACCACTGTTATCTGTGCCATGTGTTTCTCACCTCCTCCTTCACCGCTGTTAGCTGTGCCATGTGTGTCTCTCCCTCCTCCTTCACTGCATTTAGCTGTGCCATGTGTTTCTCATCTCCTCCTTCACCGCTGTTAGCTGTGCCATGTGTGTGTCTCCCTCCTCCTTCACTGCATTTAGCTGTGCCATGTGGTCCTCTCTCTTCTCCTTAAGTTCTCTCACCTCAGTCCGGAGTGCAGCCAGTTCTCTCAGACAGCCGTCCATCTCCACCTCCCGCCCCCCGGGCCTTTTGGGGGTGTGTTGTTGTGCTGGTCTGGTTTGTTCTGTCTGGATTTTGTGGAATAGCTCTCTGAGCTCTACCATGTCTCTCTCCAGCTTGGTGAATTTATCCCTCTCAATGATGGAGGAGCAGTGCAGTTGTGGGACCTGGGTGTGTTCAGTGCTGGGGGGTGTGATGAGACTCACTCAGGGTGGGGGAGTAGTCACTGATAGAGAGCCTTTCCTGCTGTGCTCTTTTATCCCGTAAAAGTCCTGCTGGAACTGCTTGAGGATGTCCTGCACCATTACTGTCTCAGACTTGTACACGTTGACAGAGGTTGTTTCAATTTCCTCAATGTCTAGTATTCTGAGTTTCCACCCTGGGCCAATACCCTCTCTCTTGACATAGGGGTAGTGTGCTCTTATAGCACTGCGCCATGCCAGGGGATGTTCTGTGTGGAAAATTTAGTTGCTTATGTTACCCTCTTTGTAGCAGTCAGCAAATAGTTTCTCTGGATTGTCCTTGAGGAGCTTATTTTTGTACTTATTCCGTGCCATGTTATTTTTAATATCCAAAGGTTACTGCACAGGGATAAGCCATGGCGCAGGGGTCTTCAAAGGGTGGGGGAGGCTGTGAAACCCTGCTGCCATTGTTAGGCTCAATAGTTTTCACACATCTCACTTCACACTTCAGTGCTAATTGAAGTTGCAGCCAGGCCTGTTCTGTCCTAGCAGCTTGGTAGCCTTATTTACCACGCTGTATATAACAACATTACTTATAGATTATTGTATTTTACTTTTTGGCTTCAGAAGTAGGTTCAGACTGAACATCACTTTGCGTTGGATGGTATTTCCAGGTTTCGGTTTGTTATACGTTTTTTCTTGATAGTCCTTGGTAGTAAGAATCCATTCAGGTAATTTTGTCCAAAATCAAGGTTTTAGGTATGGAATTTTGATTTGGTTTGAATGTTTTGATATAGAGGCTAGTATCCTGTATAAGTTTATCTACATTTATCCCACTATAATACTATTGTTTTTGCAGAAGAACTCAGGAGCTCATGAGCACAGGATCTCTCTCTCTCTCTGTCGCTCTGTCTCTCTCTCTGTGTCTCTGTCTGTCTGCCTCTCTCTCTCTCTCTGCCTCTCTCTCTCTCTGTGTCTCTGTCTGTCTGCCTCTCTCTCTGCCTCTCTCTCTCTCTCTTTGCCTCTCTCCCTCGCTCTCTCTCTCTCTCTCTGCCTCACTCTCTCTCTCTCTCTGCCTCTCTCTCTCTCTCTCTGCCTCGCTCTCTCCGTCTCTCTGCCTTGCTCTCTGTCTCTCTCTCTGCCTCGCCCTCTGTCTCTCTCTCTGTGTGTCTCACTCTCTGTCTCTCTCTGTCTTCCTCTTTACCACTCGCTCTCTCGCTGCCTCTTTTGATAAGACACATTATGTTTTAATGCTGTGGAATAGAGAGAAAGGCTCATCAACATGGGGGGACATGACCTTAGGTCGGAGGAGAGATTGGACAATTAGATTCAATGATGGGGGAGAAGTGGGGACATGTATCTTTACTTTGGCCTTTCTTACCATCCAAACAATGTTTATAGGTTTAACTTTATTCAGAGAGTGGAAGCAAGCGATTGGGCAATTTGTCATGCCACTGTGTCATGAGCCTCAACATAACAGCCATTACACTGACCACTTACTCTGTTGATGCGTACCGAATGGCACCCTATTCCCTTTATAGTGCACTACTTTTGATGGACCCTTGTCAAAAATAGTGCACTGTCAACGAAATAGGGTGTAATTTTGAACGCATCCATAGATACAGGGTTTGTCACTCTGTTAGTTGCTGATTTGGTGATCCACAGTCGCCCAAGACATCAGAAGGGGTGAGAAATAGAGTGATCATCTCACTCAGATCTTAGTTGAATTTTGGAGTTAGCTTGTTAGCCTGTTGTATTAGCCAAAGCAATGGTATGTAACAAAATACAGTCAAAAGCTCAAATTTCACTCAAAGCAGAGCTCTGGCTAATAAGAGCCAAGGTGTGTCAAAATCCTCAAGCCTCAGTCTTGGATCTCATCATTTCAATGTAATTTCATTGTGATTAATACTGAATGTGTGACATTTTAGTGTGGGCACGTCTTTAATTGATTATTTACACTTCCCCCACCAGGAGTAGTAGAATGGATAGACTAGGACACATGCAAGACTAGAGCAATGATCACTGACCCTAGTCTCAAATTGCACCCTATTCTCTAAATAGTGCACTACTTTTGACCAGGGTCCATAGTCCCATTTGAGACATATTGCTAGTGTCTTTAACAGCCAGCTGTATGGAAGAGATAGAGCTTCTGTCAGTAAGAGTTCTTATCCCCTCTAGTCTTCTACTCTATTTAATGACAGCATGCTGACCAGGTATTTTCAATAGAGAACTAACGATTCCATTTAGGACTCTCCAGTGGGATAGAATAGTGAATGTATACACATTAATTGCATTTGTGGTGGAACATTGAACATGGTTCCATAGTTCCAAAGTACAATAATGTCGATTGAAACAAATAGTAAGTCATACACACCTGTCTAATCTTGTGTGTGTGTGTGCATGCGTGCGTGTGTGTGTGTTCTTATTCCAGGTCTGAAACGTAGCTATACGTGTGAAGTCTGCAATGTCACACTCAACTCTGTGGCACAGTACCATGCACATCTGCAGGGCTCAAAGCACCAAAACAAGTGAGTCTTCTCCTCTGTGTACTGCAGCTAAACAGACAATGTCACACTTTGTTTTCTCCTTGTCTGATGGTGAGTTGCCAGCATTTAAATTGTATTGTGCTTGGTTTACGTATATGTATGCTATGCCATTGAAATTCAATTGGCACTTTCAAGGAGGGTTTTTACATTTTGCATCAGCCATAAAAAAAAAAGCTGAGAGCGAGTGAGCAAAATATCAGAGGGGAGGAGTGAGAGTCTCTCTGCTGGCTTTGGGCATCTTTGGATATTTTTCCACTTATGTTCAATCTCATTGAAAGCAGTTAATTTTTAAGGAGGAGAAATGTGTCTAATTGAGACATTTTTCCACTTCTTTCACATTGCTGCTGCTAATTGGTGGCCATGCCGTGGTGCCTGCAGGAGCGAAACGCAGATCAACAAGTGCTTGTTGTACTGTAGACACAACACCCAGAGCCCAGGCTAGCGCCACCAGGCCGTGCTCATCAGAGTGAACAAACAACTAGTGCTAATACACAACCATAATGCACACACAACCATCTAACTCAAACAACTAGTGCTAATACACAACCAACGCACAAAACTAACAGTAAGTCTTCTAACTCAAGCGGGCCATGCTGAAACATGATCAACACTCAGTGTTCAGAGTCAAACACGCAGCTTTTGTCCTGAAACAGTATGTAGGGACAGTATGTAGGGTCGGTATGCAGAGACAGAATGCATATGTAGGGATGGCAGTCAGAGGATGACCTGGTATTGGGCCCAACTCAGCACAGCCTGGCCAGTTGGTGTGAATTGATGGGCTTTTCCATGGTGCGTGTCCTAGAATGAATTCCCCCTGTAGGACCCTCTCTGCCCGTACGTGTCCACAGGGATGCAGGCATCAAGAGACATGACACTTTAGCCCTGCACCTTAGTCACACTCCACTGCACTGCCTCATTGGTGCTAGTGGCTTTCCATACAGGCAGATCCACCCACCCCAGTACGCCAAAGCAACTTCTCTTTCCTCTCGTTCTCTCTCTCTCTGGGTGTATTTAGGTCAGTGCTTTATGCCAGTTTACCCAGATAGAATAGCTATCCGGTGCATGTGACAATAAAAATTCTCTCTCTCTCCAGAGAGGGGAGATATGTCATTGTTGTCTCTTGTCCTATATACAGCCAGACAAATAGAAGATGGCAGTTTATATGAAAGCAGTGGTGCATTTGATGATTTGGATTATATAGTTACTTTTTAATTTGATGGAATGACTTCACAGAGAAGGGTTAGGCTACAGTAAACACTCATCAACAGTTTGTCAGTCATTTGTCTGAATACTATTTCCACTGAAAAAATGATGCACTATAAATTGCATGAGGTCAGGTTAGGTAAGGGTCATATTGACCTCCCCAGTCTCATCACAAATTGATACCAGCAAGCCAAGATTCACGAACTCAGCGTAGCTAACTTGAACCGAGTCCAAGAACTTCAGAGAGGAAATTCTATTTTGACTGAGGGTGGGGGACAAATTACCCCTTCACAATATGCTTACTAATGAGATGTGTGATCAATACTACACTAACAAGCCTGCTACAACGGTACAAAGCCTGGATGCTTAAATACTTAAACCCATGCCAGTGCTACTGGCATCTGAAGCAGAAAGTATGCCACAAATCAAGGTCGTCCTTTCATTTACTAACTCAATTTGGCTGTCTGACATGTTTCTCTTTTTGCTTTCCAAGTATTCTTCACAGTCAGTCACTTCATTTGAGCACACCGTAGCACTGTACCAGTCAGTCGTTGTCCTGCGCTTCATTTGAGCACACAGTAGCAATGTACCTGTTTGTGTCTCAAATGGCACCCTATTCCCTATATAGTGCACTCCTTTTTGACGAGGATCCATCGTTTGTCCTTCCTTGTTACGGCATAAGGAGTCTTTTAGGAGGGGCTTGTCTGGTCCAGGCTGCTGTGACAGAAATAGCCTGCTGGCTTTGTGAGCTGACTGAGCTCCCATCTCCTCCCCAGTCTCAAGGTCTGACTGATTGATAGGGGTTTATGCTGACTACAGCAGACTGACTGAGTGCACAGACAGGGATCCTAGACGTGGCTGTCGGCTGGCTGGTCAGTGTGAACTAAGGAGAAACTGGAGAGGGAACCTGTTTGACCTCTAGTTCAGGACAGGCGAGGAGGGAGGAGGAGGAGGCACTGCAGCTCTCTCTTTCTCTTCTATCACTGGAGGTCAAGAACCATGTGACAGTGCAGTAGCCTATCTCATACTTACACATTACTTGAGTTTATTGTTAAATGTTCTGCTAAGTAAGATACCGACATCTCTGGCGATGACCTAGTTTTGGACCATGTGAACAAGCTTAGCCTATAGATTTACATTTCACATTTGAGTCATTTAGCAGATGCTCTTATCCAGAGTGACTTTCAGGAGCTATTAGGGTTAAGTGCATTGCTCAAGGGCATATCGGCAGATTTTTTACCTAGTCGGCTCGGAGATTCGAACCAGTGACCTTTTGTTTACTGGCCCTACACTCAGCTTCTTGAGGATTAGCGGGTCCCCTGTGGGACGGTTGAGCTAACGTAGGCTAATGTGATTAGCATGAGGTTGTAAGTAACAAGAACATTTCCCAGGACACATCTGATATTGTCAGAAAGCTTAAATTCTTGTTAATCTAACTACACTGTCCAATTTACACTAGCTATTACAGTGAAAGAATACCATGCTATTGTTTGAGGAGAGTGCACAGTAGTGCACAGTTTTGAACTTGAAAAGTTATTAATAAACAAATTAGGCACATTTGGGCAGTCTTGATACAAAGTTTTGAACAGAAATGCAATGGTTCATTGGATCAGACTAAAACTTTGCACATACACTGCTGCCATCTCGTGGCCAATATCTAAATTGCACCTGTGCTGGAATAATACATTATGGCCTTTCTCTTGCATTTCAAAGATGGTACCATTTTTTTTCTTTGTATTATCTTTTACCAGATCTAATGTGTTATATTCTCCAACATTCCTTTCACATTTCCACAAACTGCAAAGTGTTTCCTTTCAAATGGTACCAAGAAAATGCATATCCTTACTTCAGGGCCTGAGGTACAGGCAGTTAGATTTGGGTATGTCATTTTAGGCGAAAATTGAAAAAAAGGGGCCTACCTGGCGCCTCTAGATGTGGGATAACAGAGCCTGAGATGGTGTTTCCTATGTGTAATGTCATCATCCACTGCAAGAGATCGAGACACAGGAGCAGCCAGGCTCGGAAATAAGAGCCTTGGTCACAACATGCATTTTCATGATCAAATGTGAAGAGGGGAAGGTAACGAGGCCGGTGGGAGCGTTACGAGGCGAGGCGGGGGCACGTTGTGTGATCGAGACCAGTCCCTCAGTCCCTCCGCTCCTCAGTCCCTCCGCTCTTCCACTATTGATAGGTCAAGCAGACAGCCTCATTACCATGCCGTCACCGATCCCTCGCCCAACTATCTCCATTCCCCGCTGCTCGCCTGCACTCATCTCTCCCTCCCTCCCAGCCTCCCTCACCATCCCCCCACACTCACACATACTAATGGTGTGCAGAAAGACATTAGCCGCTGTGTTCTCTCACTCCCAGTTGCCATGTCTGAGACTGGAGCGAATGAGAGAATGAGTTTGTCAGGTTGGATGTTGTCGCAGTGATTTGTTATTGCTGCTCTTGTTTCCCATGTGTGGAATCGACCGTCCAAAAAAGAAAGAAAGCTGATTAATGCATGATGTGAAGGTTGGCTCACCTCTCAGGTTTGACACACCATTCATTGCATCATGTAGCACTAGTCAGACATTTATGTGAGGTAAAACAATTATTCAGCCTAATGATAATCTATAAATATAACTTTATTGGTTGTATCCCAAATGGCACCCGGTTCCCTAGTGCACTACTGTTGACCAGGGCCTCTAGGGCCTCATTTGACTATTGTGACCATAGCCCATCCCATATTTCGAGATTATGTATTTTATTTAACTTTTATTTTAGCAAGCAGTCCCATTGAGACCAAGGCCTCTTTTTCAAGGGAGCCCCTACAACATAATAAAAACATACAATAATACAAGAAATTTAAGATGATATGGAGATTATAATTTTTTATTTCACCTTTATTTAACCAGATAGGCCAGTTGAAAACAGGTTCTCATTTACAACTGCGACCTGGCCAAGATAAAGCAAAGCAGTGCGACAAAAACAACAACAGAGTTACACATAAACAAACATACAGTCAATAACACAAAATAAAATAAAATAGAAAAATCTATCTACAGTGTGTGCAAACGTAGAAGAGAAGGGAGGTAAGCAATAAATAGGCCCTAGAGGTGAATATTATTACAATTTAGCATTAATACTGGAGTGATACATGTGCAGATGATGATGTGCAAGTATAGATACTGGGGTGCATCTGACAGCTGATGCTTAAAGTTAGAAAGGGAGATATAAGACTCCAGCTTCAGAGATTTTTGCAATTAGTTCCAGTCATTGGCAGCAGAGAATTGGAAGGAAAGGCGGCCAAAGAAAGTGTTGGCTTTGGGGATGACCAGCAACATCCATGCGGGGGTGGATGTTGCTATGGTGACCAATGAGCTGAAATAAGGCGGGGCTTTACCTAGCAAAGACTGATAGATGACCTGGAGCCAGTGGGTTTGGCGATGGATATGTAGTGAGGGCCAGCCAACGAGAGCATACAGGTCGCAGTGGCGCTTTGGTGATAAAACGGATGGCACTGTGATAGACTACATCCAGTTTGCTGAGTAGAGTGTTGGGGGCTATGTTGTAAATGACATCTCCGAAGTCAAGGATCGGTAGGAGAGTCAGTTTTACGAGGGTATGTTTGGCAGCATGAGTGAAGGAGGCTTTATTAGGAAATAGAAAGCAGATTCTAGATTTAATTTTGGATTGGAGACGCTTAATATGAGTCTGGAAGGAGAGATTACAGTCTATCCAGACACCTAGGTATTTGTAGTTGTCCACATATTCTAAGTCAGAACCGTCCAGAGTAGTGATGCTAGTCAGGCGGGAGGGTGCTGGCAGCAATCGGTTGAAGAGCATGCACTTAGTTTTACTAGCATTTAAACGCAGTTGGAGGCCACGGAAGGAGTGCTGTATGGCGTTGAAGCTTGTTTGGAGGTTCGTTAGCACAGTGTCCAAAGAAGGGCCAGATGAATACAGAATGGTGTCAACAGAGTATATTGCTATACTTTATTATTGAGAGTATAGCAGACTCATTGGGTGTAGATTTTATGGTGGGATTGGTATTCCACTGAAGCTACTCTGTTTGTGTGACAGGGAAAAGGGTGGTGCTGTGTGTCCTCTGCTACGGACGTGACCATGAAACCTAATGTATTCAACAGCTGAAATACAGCCGTTAAAACGGTCAGACAAAGGCAGCTTGATTTATTCTGTTTATCCTGGTGGCTGGTGCCGTGATGAACCTGGGATATGAAACAGAATGGAACAGTATGATGAGTGCCAGTGTTTGGATGTGCTCTCCCACCTGCTTCTCCCTAGTCACACACACTGATACTGCTGCCTTCTCTCTGTCTGTCCCCTGTCCTCCACGGTCACAAAGAGAGAGGTAGTGGGTAGGTATGTATGCTTTCATCCAGCCCCCCAGCACACCTGCTGCTCAGCGTACTAAGAAAGCCACAACACTCCCCTGGAGACAGGCCGCTAGATAATAACAGAAAGGCAGGCCCATGCATTCTGCTGATTGACAGTCTGTCTGACATGTCTCTGAATTCTACCTCCTCCGTTTCCCCCTCTTTCTTTTCACTGTGATGATCAATTTACCACCAATATTGCCTGTGTCCCGCTTCTCTACACACAAACACAATCATCACTGTTTTGTTGTTTCTGATCTTCCATTAACAAAGGAACCCTGGTCAAAAAATCCTCTAGGATCCCCCCCAAAAATATCTATTAGAGGCTTTTCCAAGACGGCATAGCAGTCAGACATCCTTTGTCCTCGTCTTGTCGTGTCCCGTGTATATATATATATTATATTTACATATTTTCTTCGCATATCTTTTTATATATTTTTTTTCTTCTAAAAACTCAACTTCAAAACACTCTCCTGCAACCCGCCTCACCAAATAAAAAACATTTTTAAAAGTATTATTCCCTTCAAATCTGAAATCCACAACAGAAGCTAGGCAGAAGTTAGCCAGAAGTTAGCTGGCTAATGTTAGTATTCAGCTAACCACGGTTGCGGTCATCAGCTATCCTTTAGCTCGAAAAGCTATCGCCAGTTTTGTACAACGCGACTCAGACCAGAGCATACCGGACCTATTTTCTCTCCATATCACCAAATTTCTACCGCAAGCTCTGGACATTTACACCTGGACCTTGCAGCTAGCTAGCTGCTATCCGAGTGACTATTGGCTAACATCGGTCCCGGAGCAAACATAAATTATTCCGGAGCTAGCCAGCTGAAGAGTTCAATCAGCCACTCCTGGGCTACAATCACCTATCCGGACCCGTTTTACTGCCAATGCGGAGCCCCCACCGGGCCTTCACGACTGGACTACCGACGTTATCTGCCCGAGGGAGTTATCCAACTGGCCCCTCCGTCACGACGTAACCTGAACCATCTGCGGCCCGCTAATTGTTAGCTGTGTTATCGGAATAGGTCTATCGGACAATTTTCTTGGGCCACAATAACTATAACTATTTTGCCAATTGGATTGGTCCCCTCTACCACACGGAACCCCACTAATCTACCGACGGAAATGCACGTGGTGGCTAAAAACAGACCTCCATCCTCTGCCAGCTTGCTACCCATGGACCAGCTAGCTGTCTGAATCGCCGTGACCCCAACCAACCTCACTGGACCCTTATGATCACTCGGCTAAGCATGCCTCTCCTTAATCTCAATATGCCTTGTTCATTGCTGTTCTGGTTAGTGTTTATTGGCTTATTTCACTGTAGAGCCTCTAGCCCTGCTCATTATACCTTATCCAACCTTTCAGTGCCACCACCCACACATGCGATGACATCACCTGGTTTCAATGATGTTTCTAGAGACAATATCTCTCTCATCATCACTCAATGCCTAGGTTTACCTCCACTGTATTCACATCCTACCATACCTTTGTCTGTACATTATACCTTGAAGCTATTTTATCGCCCCCAGAAACCTGCTCCTTTTACTCTCTGTTTCGGACGTCCTAGACGACCAATTCTCATAGCTTTTAGCCGTACCCTTATCCTACTCCTCCTCTGTTCCTCTGGTGATGTAGAGGTGAATCCAGGCCCAGCAGGGTCTAGCCCCACTCCCACTCCCCAGGCGCTCTCTTTTGATGACTTCTGTAACCGTAATAGTCTTGGTTTCATGCATGTTTACATTAGAAGCCTCCTCCCTAAGTTTGTTATATTCACTGCTTTAGCACACTCTGCCAACCCGGATGTCTGAATCCTGGCTTAGGAAGACCACCAAAAACTCTGAAATCTCCATCCCTAACTACAACATTTTCAGACAAGATAGAACGGCCAAAGGGGGCGCTGTTGCAATCTACTGCAGAGATAGCCTGCAGAGTTCTGTCCTACTATCCAGGTCTGTACCGAAACAATTTGAACTTCTACTTTTAAAAATCCACCTCACTAAAAACAAGTCTCTCACCATTGGCGCCTGCTATAGACCACTCTCTGCCCCCAGCTGTGCTCTGGACACCATATGTGAACGGATTGCCCCCCATCTATTTTCAGAGCTCGTGCTGCTAGGTGACCTAAACTGGGACATGCTTAACACCCCAGCCATCCTACAATCTAAGCTTGATGCCCTCAATCTCACACAAATTATCAATGAACCTACCAGGTACCACCCCAAAGCCGTAAACACGGGCACCCTCATAGATATCATCCTAACCAACTTGCCCTCTAAATACACCTCTGCTGTTTTCAACCAAGATCTCAGCGATCACTGCCTCATTGCCTGCATCCGTAATTGTCAGCAGTCAAACGACCTCCAATCATCACTGTCAAAAGCTCCCTGAAACACTTTAGCGAGCAGGCCTTTCTAATCGACCTGTTCCGGTTATCCTGGAAGGATATTGACCTCATCCCGTCAGTAGAGGATGCCTGGTTATTCTTTAAAAATGCCTTCCTCACCATCTTAAATAAGCATGCCCCATTCAAGAAATTTAGAACCAGGAACAGATATAGCCCTTGGTTCTCTCCAGACCTGACTGCCCTTAACCAACACAAAAACATCCTGTGGTGTTCTGCATTAGTATCGAAAAGCCCCCGTGATATGCAACTTTTCAGGGAAGTTAGAAACCAATATACACAGGCAGTTAGAGAAGCCAAGGCTAGCTTTTTCAAGCAGAAATTTGCTTCCTGCAACACAAACTCAAAAAAGTTCTGGGACACTGTAAAGTTAATTGAGAATAAGAACACCTCCTCCCAGCTGCCCACTGCACTGAGGATAGGAAACTCTGTCACCACAGATAAATCCACTATAATTGAGAATTTCAATAAGAATTTCTCTACGGCTGGCCATGCTTTCCACCTGGCTACCCCTACCCCGGTCAACAGCACTGCACCCCCCACAGCAACTCGCCCAAGCCTTCCCCATTTCTCCTTCTCCCAAATCCAGTCAGTTGATGTTCTGAAAGAGCTGCACAATCTGGACCCCTACAAATCAGCAGGGCTAGACAATCTGGACCCTTTCTTTCTAAAATTATCTGCCGAAATTGTTGCAACCCCTATTACTAGCCTGTTCAACCTCTCATTCGTGTCGTCTGAGATTCCCAAAGATTGGAAAGCAGCTGCAGTCATCCCCCTCTTCAAAGGGGGGAACACTCTTGACCCAAACTGCTACAGACCTATATCTATCCTACCCTGCCTTTCTAAGGTCTTCGAAAGCCAAGTCAACAAACAGATTACCGACCATTTCGAATCCCACCGCACCTTTTCCACTATGCAATCTGGTTTCAGAGCTGGTCATGGGTGCACCTCAGCCACGCTCAAGGTCCTAAACGATATCTTAACCGCCATCGATAAGAAACAATACTGTGCAGCCGTATTCATTGACCTGGCCAAGGCTTTCGACTCTGTCAATCACCACATCCTCATCGGCAGACTCGATAGCCTTGGTTTCTCAAATGATTGCCTCGCCTGGTTCACCAACTACTTCTCTGATAGAGTTCAGTGTGTCAAATCGGTGGGCCTGTTGTCCGGGCCTCTGGCAGTCTCTATGGGGGTGCCACAGGGTTCAATTCTTGGGCCGACTCTCTTCTCTGTATACATCAATGATATCGCTCTTGCTGTTGGTGAGTCTCTGATCCACCTCTACGCAGACGACACTATTCTGTATACTTCTGGCCCTTCTTTGGACACTGTGTTAACAACCCTCCAGACGAGCTTCAATGCCATACAACTCTGCTTCCGTGGCCTCCAACTGCTCTTAAATACAAGTAAAACTAAATGCATGCTCTTCAACCGATCGCTGCCTGCACCTGCACGCCCGTCCAGCATCACTACTCTGGACGGTTCTGACTTAGAATACGTGGACAACTACAAATACCTAGGTGTCTGGTTAGATTGTAAACTTTCCTTCCAGACTCACATCAAAAATCTCCAATCCAAAGTTACGTCTAGAATCTGCTTCCTATTTCGCAACAAAGCATCCTTCACTCATGCTGCCAAACATACCCTCGTAAAACTGACCATCCTACCGATCCTCGACTTCGGCGATGTCATTTACAAAATAGCCTCCAATACCCGACTCAATAAATTGGATGCAGTCTATCACAGTGCCATCCGTTTTGTCACCAAAGCCCCATATACTACCCACCACTGCGACCTGTACGCTCTCGTTGGCTGGCCCTCGCTTCATACTCGTTGCCAAACCCACTGGCTACAGGTCATCTACAAGACCCTGCTAGGTAAAGTCCCCCCTTATCTCAGCTCGCTGGTCACCATAGCAGCACCCACCTGTAGCACATGCTCCAGCAGGTATATCTCTCTGGTCACCCCCAAATCCAATTCCTCCTTTGGCCGCCTCTCCTTCCAGTTCTCTGCTGCCAATGATTGGAACGAACTACAAAAATCTCTGAAACTGGAAACACTTATTGCCCTCACTAGCTTTAAGCACCAGCTGTCAGAGCAGCTCACAGATTAATGCACCTGTACATAGCCCATCTATAATTTAGCCCAAACAACTACCTCTTCCCCTACTGTATTTATTTATTTGTTTAGCTCTTTTGCACCCCATTATTTCTATTTTTACTTTGCACATTCTTCCACTGCGAATCTACCATTCCAGTGTTTTACTTGCTAAATTGTATTTACTTCGCCACCATGGCCTTTTTTTTTGCCTTTACCTCCCTTATCTCACCTCATTTGCTCACATTGTATATACTAATTTTTCTACTGTATTATTGACTGTATGTTTGTTTTACTCCATGTGTGTTGTTGTATGTGTCGAACTGCTTTGCTTTATCTTGGCCAGGTCGCAATTGTAAATGAGAACTTGTTCTCAACTTGCCTACCTGGTTAAATAAAGGTGAAATAAAAATTAAATTAGAAAATCCTGTCAGATTTTGGAACCTATCCTATAGGATGTTATCCTTAGAGGACCTGTACAGTTTAACACACATGTTCAGGTATCTGTGCCATATTTAGCTGTGAGATTGTCCAATAAAGCTGTATTTATCCAATTGTAGTGTCCATACAATGTGGGGTGAAATAACAATGAATAGAATCATGTTGATACTATGGCTTGATAGGTTATAATAAGTAGACAGGGTTAATTATTTGGCTGCTACACAGTCACTATGGGAGCTCTTTCTAGAGCACCTGGTTAAATTGTACATAAGAGCATTTTTTAAACTCTGTAAATGGTTAAACTAGGGAAAAATATGTGTACACAATCAACCTACATTGAAATGTTGATTTATGTGGACAGTATGTGTTACTACATTATACCCTGATGAAGACGGCTTGTCTGTCGAAACATTGGTTATTAGGTTATTCAATTATTGCATCATCTGAGCTCCTAGAGTGTGCAACTCTCCTTTTCTTTTTCAAGTTAGTAAATTACACAACCTCATGTTTTGACCACATCGAATTTAGGGTAATTACACATCCTTTTACCTCCCCTAGTCAAAATATCCTATAGGATTAGGGATTTTTCCAATAGACTGGTTCCAAAATCTGATAGGATTTTTCTATTGGATTCTTGTATTGGAATCCTATAGGATCATATTAGATAAAATATAATCCTATAGGAGTCCAATAGGACTGGCTCCAAAATCTGATAGGATTGAATCAATCCCATATTGTGGTGGTGTCACGATCGTCTTCTTGAGAGAGATTGGACCAAGGCGCAGCGTGTGCAAAATACATCTTCTTTTATTAAAGAAGAGAGAAAAACCAAGAAACGAACAACTATACACAAACTAACAAAATAACAAACTGACGACCGTGAAGCTATACATATAAATAGTGCTGACACAAACACTACACATAGACATCCCTAGAAACATTCACTCAACACAAACCCATACACTCTAACAAATCCCCCTAGACACTACAACCACCCAAGACAAGACAAAAACACAAACATACCCCATGTCACACATTGACCTAACTAAAATAATAAAGAAAACAAAGAATACTAAGGCCAGGGCGTGACAGGTGGTGTGTTGAAGAGGTTGAGAACCTCAGGGAATTATCACAGTTGATTGCCTTCAAAGATATGGAGATTGTGTTCCAGAGAGACACAGGAGAGAGACTGCTCCTCAGTTTACTGGTCTTTAATTTTGATTGCAATTCAACTTAAATGTTCAAGTTTCTGTGCCATATTTAGCTGTGTCAAGAAAAAAACCACATATTAGATTATTTAAGATTATTCTTGCAAATATCCTGAATGTGGACAGTATGTGTTTCTAGATTAAACAACCTCATGTTTTGACAACATCAAATTGAGGGTAATTACACATCCTTTTTACCTCAGATTAGTGTTATTATTATACATCTTAATTGTAATCACAAGGGTCAATGACACAAAATGGAATACTTAAAACAGATCAATATCACTGATTTTGTCATACGCACCAACGGTTTTAAGGCTTCTACAATAATTTTCAAACTCAAATGGCAAGGAAAATTCGGTGTGCTCTCTGTATAAAAGTCACTGGCCTCACACAAATGCATAGATTTGAGAGTCAAACTATCACTCAAAAAACAGCCAACTGTTGTAAGTGTTGATATCCTATGGCAAGTCGTGATTCGTTGAAGTTAAATGTTTTTTCCTTCCGCGTTTCGGCAGCCTCACAAAACTTCCGACATTCTAGAATTTAGATGGCTGTCTTCAGCAACTTCTCTTTAACCAGTGATATGTGAGCACATCTCAGATTCACTGTGGCTTTGAATAGTGTTCATTTAAACAGTGCATACACACCAAACATTTGCCCCCGCTCTATTGATTTCAACTTGATATCAATATGAGTGATTGACAAATAAGTGCTGCGTTTCTCTTGCCGTTTTAGTGACCTCCAAATCAAAACGCATCACTCCAAATTGTAGCTGGTTGTCTTTAGACGCTTTTCCTCTAAGTGATGAAAATATTTCCAGTTTCCATGTGGTTTGAGAGTTGTGTTAGTTTCAACAGAGCATACAACCTGATTTCCCCCTTATTAATATGAGTGATTAATTTCCACTTGTCAGAACAACAGGGTTTTTGGTGCATATGCAGTTTATAAGGGGATCATTTAAAAAATATATAAGTACTATGGTTACTATTGTGGCACATGTATATGTAGTTAGTGCATTTTATGTTTATGTTTTGAATATATGACAAACTGTATTGATTATTGATTTGGACACTTCAAAACAGTGTTTTGACTTCGGGCTATTTATCAACGGGAAGAGGCGACATCATCATTTTCAACTTATGTTTTATGAATATAAATGGAACTTTCAACTTTAATTTCCATTTATATTCTACTTATTTAGGTAAAAACTGTTGAATGAGTCCAAAAACTCATGATTGATGATCTACCAGAAATCATGAAAAAGAGTTTCACATAATAAGGCACATACTGTATATTTAGCAAAAACCAACAATATAAACATTTCTCATCTGCTATAACTATACAGTGACTTAAACATTATATACAAATGGCTACAACTTAGCTAACTAGTCAGCTGATGGGCAAATTGTGGCTAACAGTAGTTTCTTAGCTAGCATAAAAACGAGTGCATAAAATGCTGCCCAATGACGAAAATATGACAAACTTAATCAGGAAACATAAGGAAATAGTGTACTCACACAGTGAAGGAGATAACAGTTAGAATCTCTGTTATCTAACATTATTATTCTATGCCCAGCCACAGGCAGCGAGCTGAACTTGGTAGTTCCAATGTGATTCTGTTAGAAAAATTACTAATCCTGTAGGATTTCTTTGACTAAGGAAACTTTTATTCCCTTGTTATTCCCTTGTCTTAGAAAATAAATAGTATTCCTTCACTCCCAAGAACAGTGCAAAAAGAAAGGTATTGTATTGACTTGTTATATGACAATATTTCATTTTCCTATAGCCGATATATGACAGGAAAAGTCACTTTCGCTGATGACGCCGAGCACAAGCACCCCCAAGTTATGAAGGCTTATATTTGTCTTCTATTATGGTCTCAGCTTGGCATTATTAATGTCAGTCAAGAGCATCAGGCACGATAAAAAGGTATTGCCACACAGACATACAGGGGTGTAGCATGTGTGAAATGCAGTTGTGTCTCTGTGTATATCAAAGGTCAGTCCCATTATTTATCTAGGAAACTTCCCCCTGGTGCATTGACCGTTCCAACCCCTACCATTATTATTTTGTATTTGTATTTATTTGCAACAAAGAAAACAAGTGATAGACAACAGTACAGATGAAAAGTCTTTTTGACTTGCCATTTGAGTTTGAACTCTTTGCACGCAACTCTCTATCTCTCTCCCTCACTTGCTCTCCGCCTCTCTCTCTCTGTCGCCACCCCTTTCTCTCTATGCCCTCTTTCTCTCTCTCTCTGCCTGTCCCTCTCTATGCCCCCTCTCTCTTTCTCTCTCTCTTTGCCGCCCCCCTTCACCCTCTCTCACCCTCCCCTCTCTTTATCTTGCTCTGCCTTTCTCTCTCTTTGCCGGCCCCCTCTCTCTTATTACAGTGGCTTGTGAAAGTATTCACCCCCTTGGCATTTTTCCTATTTTGTTGTCTTACAACCTGGAATTCAAATACATTTTGGGGGGTTTGTATCATTTGATTTACACAACATGCCTACCACTTGTGAAACAAACAAGAAATAATACAAAAAAAAACTGAAAACCTGAGCGAGCATCAACCCCCTCCCCTCAAAAGTCAATACTTTGTAGAGCCACACACATTTTGCAGCAATTACAGCAGCAAGTCTCTTGGGGTATGTCTCTATAAGCTTGGCACATCTATCCACTGGGATTTTTCCCCATTCTTCAAGGCAAAACTGCTCCAGATCCTTCAAGTTGGACAGGTTCCGCTGGTGTACAGCAATCTGTAAGTCATACCACAGATTCTCAATTGGATTGAGGTCTGGACTTTGACTAGGCCATTCCAAGACATTTAAATGTTTCCCATTAAACCACTCAAGTGTTGCTTTAGCAGTATGCTTAGGGTCATTGTCCTGCTGGAAGGTGAACCTCCGTCCCAGTCTCAAATCTCTGGAGACTGAAACAGGTTTCCCTCAAGAATTTCCCCGTATTTAGTGACATCCATCATTAATTCTGAACAGTTTCCCAGTCCCAGTCCCTGCCGATGAAAAACATCCCCACAGCATGATGCTGCCACCACCATGCTTCACTGTGGGGATGGTATTCTCGGGGTGATGGGAGGTGTTGGGTTTGTGCCAGACATAGCGTTTTCCTTGAAGGCCAAAAAACTCAAATTTTTGTCTCATCTGACCAGAGTACCTTCTTCCATATGTTTGGGGAGTCTCCCACATGCTTTTTAGCGAACACCAAACGGGTTTGCTTATTTTTTTCTTTAAGCAATGTCTTTTTTCTGTCCACTCTTCCGTAAAGCCCAGCTCTGTGGAATGTACGGCTTAAAGTGGTCTTATGGACAGATACTCCAATCTCCGCTGTGGCTTTGCAGCTCCTTCAGGGTTGTCTTTGGTCTCTTTGTTGCCTCTCTGATTAATGCCCTCCTTGCCTGGTCTGTGAGTTTTGGTGGGTGGCCCTCTCTTGGCAGGTTTGTTGTGGTGTCATATTCTTTAAAAAATTATAATAATGGATTTAATGGTGCTCCATGGGATGTTAAATTTAAAAAAAATTACAACCCAATCCTGATCTGTTCTCCACAACTTTGTCCCTGACCTCTTTGGAGAGCTCATTGGTCTTCATGGTGCCTCTTGCTTGGTGGTTCCCTTTGCATAGTGGTGTTGCAGACTCTGGGGCCTTTCAGAACAGGTGTATATATACTGAGATCATGTGACAGATCAAGTCCACCTGTGTGCAATCTAATTATGTGACTTCTGAAGGTAATTGGTTGCACCAGATCTTATTTAGGGGCATCATAGCAAAGGGGGTGAATACAAATGCAACCATCACTTTTCAGATTTTTTATTTTTTGAAACAAGTAATTTTTTTCATTGCACTTCACCAATTTGGACTATTTTGTGTATGTCCATTACATGAAATCCAAATAAAAATGTATTTAAATTACAGGTTGCAATGCAACAAAATAGGAAAAACGCCAAGGGTGTGAATACTTTTGCAAGGCACTATATCTCTCTCTGCTGCCCCCCTCTCCCTCTCTATGCCCCCCTCTGTCTCTTTCTTCACCTCTCTTTCTCAATGACCCCCCTTCTCTCTATCCCCTCTCTCTCTCCCCTCCACTTTCTCTCTCCTCTCTCTCTCTCGCTCTCTAGCATGTCAGTCAGTAGAGGATTGCCCAGGAAAGAACTCCCCATGAGACACAATGCTGTGTGCCACAATTCCCCCAACGCTTAGACAAATCCCCCAACACCTGCTCCTCAAATCCTTCATGCACACACAATCATATTCACAAACATATTCACAACCATATTCACAAGAGGAATAACAGCAGCTATGTGTCTTCAAAGCAAAAAGGCAAATTAATCTAGTTTAACATTACATCTGATTACAATGCAACAGCAACATATTTCCGTCTGTTCAAAGGTTTATTGGCTGGGGGAATGGATATGCTGGTTGCAGGCATCATTGCAGGAATATTTTCAGACTGGCAGTGCAACTGTAGTGTAGTTTCAGCACTGGTAAAATAGGGTGGTAAAATGTGAGCAGTAGGATATTAGTTTGGACCGGAGCAGACAACAGACCCTGTCTCAATGGTAGCATAAACAACCATATGGAAAATCCTGGAGAGAACACTTTACCAACATAAATCTGGCCACTGTATCGAGCTGCAGCTTAGTGGCTGCGGTAACGCCTGGAGGGGTGGCAGAGGCAATTGATTCTGAAAGTGGCTGTCTGAGGCTGATGCTGATGGCTGCTTCCAGCACTGTGAAGTAGAGTAGTGACATTGGGTTTGTTTTTTATGAAGGTGTTGGATTGCTAAAATATTGACCAACTACAATGCATTGTGTGCTGGAGCAGAAAAAGCTTGAGCACCAGTGGGAAGAGAATGAGGAGGAGGGATGTTTTATTTCCGAGCCCATCTTTCTCCAGTGATCATCCCCTGTGTGATGGCTTCATGATTTATAATAATGCTCAGTGGAGGCTCTGCTGAGGCCCTTCCGCTCTGGCACCGCCCGGCCTTGGTGAGAAACCGCTTAGAAACCTCTTTACGGCTCTGTACAAGGTAGATATCAACAAACAGGCGGGGGCAGCCTGAAAGCAAACCATCAAACAGGAGAGATTGCAGCGCAAAGGAGGAAACAGGCAAAGCCACAGAGACAGTCGACAGTCCAATCAGCGGGCGTTTCTCTTATATGATAGAGCCTAATTTCCTCGTTCGTTGACTTCCTAATTAATTCCTAATGCACATTGGGAGGGAGATAACTAGGGGCTCAGTATTGGCTACAGAATAGACACATTGTCAATCCTAAATTACATGTGTCTGTACCAGCTCACCTGCTAATCCAAGCTGACATTCTTTCTCTCCAAGCTTCATCTTTCCATCACTCTATTGTTTGGTTTAAGTCGTCAGAAATATTTCAGATTGAAAAGATCACTCCATGATGAGCACACTAGATCGACACATGAGAGAGAACTCAGGCCTCTGAGGCTAGCCTTTCAACTATGTATCTTCAAAGTGCTTTTGGTCTGACATTCAGTCCCACCAGCTTCCACGACAGACACACGGCTTCTTTATGACGTCCGGCACGTCCCCTCTGATGTCCCACAGAAAGACATTACCACAAATACACCAGAGGTGAAATATAGCCAAGAACATATTAAGAATGTGTTTGAATGTGTACAATGCAGACAATGGATGGGTTTATGAATATACCACTTAAAATTATGTATAAGGAATATTTATTTTACAGCATTTAGTATGATGATAACTTGCTGGTGTACTGTACAAATCTGGAGGACTGCTGTTATGTAGATTGAAATTGTCTTGGACAGGCAACTCGTTCTTACATAGCAACACAACCAGGAGTATCATAAGCTGCAACATAGAAAGAAGAAGGGAGGCATTTTATCACAAAGGGAGAATTAACTTCAAAGGGACTGAAAATGTCCATGTGGAATATAGGCATGGAGATAAATAATTCATGGGTAATTCCTCCACCAGAGTAATGTGCTGACCGAATTTGTCGCAGACTGTATGAATACATAAGTTGTGTGTTCGCAATCACGTGGTTAAGGTCTCTGCATTCAGATGGTGTGGTTTCTATTTGCCGTTGCACCAAGTGAAACTATGTAACTTACACTCGCTTCACGGTAAATTAATTATAAGGCAGTTTGCCTTGAGAGGGAAAATAGAGGAGGCTTGATACTGCTGCTGGAAAATGTATCTTTCCTGTCTCTGACTGACTTGAAGGCTACGGTAGTAGAGAGGGGGGAAGGAGAGGGGGAAGAGGTAGAAGGAGAGGGTGGGGTGGGCAGAGAGGGGAAGAGGTCGAAGGAGAGGGTGAGGGGAGTGGAAAGGGTGAAGGAGAGGGTGGGGTGGGCAGAGACGTGGAAGAGGGCAAAGGAGAGTGTAAGGGGAGGGGAGAGGGAGGGGAGTGAAGAAGGTGAAGGAGTGGGGGGAGAGGGAAAGGGGAGCTGGAGGCTGTGCAGACATTCTCAAAGCTGTTCTAAAAGTCTGTCCTGCTGTCAGTCTTGGGCGAAGGCATCTTTAAGAGCTGTCATTTAGATGGAAAGGAAGGCAGTCAGCAACAACAGCAGTGTGCTTGTTAGAGGGCGGCAGGCAACCCTATAGTAGATGTTGCCACTAACAATGTAGGACTCTTTTCAGACTCATCACAGAGTGGCCTTGCTTGGCTGAGCTTTTCTCAACGACTTACAGAAATGCTCTGCTCGAGAGGAAATTATCAAATAAACAAAATTATTTAAGGATGGTACTTGGATTAGATTTTCAGCTGCAGGGACAGCAGAGTTTGAAAATGAGACTTGGTTACAATGTGTTCTCTTGGTTAACTTGGCTTGCTACTGTTAACATCTGTCTCTGCTGCCCTTTTGGTTGCAATGCCTCATTCAGTTGTCTCATTGTTGTGGTCTGTAATCATCTAGTTAATTAGACCAATTCAACTATGCTCTTTAGACCGCTGGAAAAATATCATGTGTTGTACCAGCCAGTGTTAAACCACCTGAGATCAGAATACATTAGTACTGAGTCCAAAGTAGGGACAACTATAATGTCCGAACATCAGGTGAAAAATCAAGAAATACCTGCATGGTTTCAGATGCACACATTGTTTATTGAGTGCAACATTGTCTTTTGTACCACAAACGAACACATGACAATCTCTGGATTTGGGTACACTGCGTTTGAACTGAACAGTGGGTGAAACAGTCAATTCAAATGTATCATTTAGCCGACAAAATGATGGCTGCATGTTTTCCTGAATGTGTTGTAATTAGTCAGGTTTTATAGTGATGCAAAGTAGCTGAAGAGGCTCCATTCATATGAGTGAAAAAGGCTCTGTCTATCTAGAGAGTCCCTCTAATGAAAACAAAATGCTAAATACGTCTTTGAGTGGAATAAATTCAGCTCTGCTGGTGTGCTGAGAATCTGTTCATTTTCCTCCATTTGATGGAACTGTTTGCTTTCTCCAAAGGGAGGCCTCGTCTCAAGGTTGTTTTATTTCTCAACTTTACTCAGTGAATGTTGCGTTAATCTTACTCTTACTCTATAACCCCCCACCTCCCCTCTGCTTTCAGTATTCTGTGTTTGTGCGTGTGTGTACATGCACTTGTGTGTTTGCATGCGCTTTCCGTGAGTGCTTCTGTGTGTGTGTGTGGTCTGTGTAGACTAAGGTCTATGCAAGTCTGATACATTAGCCTTTATGGCGGACTGATTCAGAACTAATGTGGGCCCTGCTCTGCTGCTGTTGCTGCTCTGGCCACATCCTCTAGGGACTACCTCAACAGGATGGGGATTAACTTGTGGGGACAAACTCAGCAGGGTGGGGACTAACTCATGGGGACTACCTCATATGGGAGTAACTCAGCAGGATGTTAATTTTACAATCTAAACAGTGATTACTCTCTCTGCTAAGTTTACCTGGAGTCAACATAGAAACCCCAGACTAAATGCAAGTCAGGGAATCGATTACTTGAACAAATAATGCTTGTAGATTAACTACTGTTAATGTGGCGGGACTTACAGTGCATGAACCAATGAGAGTTAAGAATTCTGTTGTAATACTGTTTTGGTAGTCTATTGGCTCAAAATAAGCTGCGATATACAGTCCCAGTCAAAAAAAATTGGACACACCTACTCATTCCAGTGTTTTTCTTTATTTTACTATATTCTACATTGTAGAATAATAGTAAAGACATCAAAATTATGAAATAACACATGTGGAATCATGTAGTAACCAAAAAAGTGTTAAACAATCAAATTATATTTTAGATTTGAGATTCTTCAAAGTAGCCACCCTTTGCATTTGTGACAGCTTTGCACACTCTTGGCATCCTTGAATGGCAGGTAGCCTGGCGGGTAGGCGATTTGGCCCAGTAACCTTTCTGGATTGAATGCCGAGCAGACAAGGTACAAATCTGTCGATCTGCCCCTGAGGCAGTTAACCCCCAACAACAACTATTCCCCAGGCACCGATGATGTGGATGTTAATTAAGGCAGGCCCCCGCACCTCTCAGAGGGGTTGGATTAAATGCGAAAGACATATTTCAGTTGAAAGCATTCAGTTGTACAACTGACTAGGTATCCTCCTTTCCAACCTCCCTCTTTTTCTCTGCTATAGACTATCTATAGCACGGCAGACTATCATATTAGATGTGGAATGGTTGTCATGCTTTGAAAAATGTCATACCATATTAAGTGAGAGGGCCTTTAAGTATGATTTATCTTAGACGGGGAAAGAACAGGGAGAGGCATCTCTGACAGTGATTGTGTGTTGATAAACCATTCGATAAGGCCTTTAGTCGATGTTGCGATGTCCTGGATATGCTATAAAACCTGGCATTCCTCTTAAATCACAACACAAGTGGGATTAGATGTTGGCCACTCTTAAGTGTCATCAGTGAGCTCCGAGGGCTTTGTTGAGGACATGACAAACGAGCGCATAAATTCAAGTGGTGCGTGACGTACGGGAGACAGAGATGAGAAAGTGTCCTGAGGAGGGTTTTGTATCCAGTCTAGATGAGACGAGGCTGTTTAGACCTCATACTTTAACTACCCTCTGCTGCTGGTTGTGATGGTCTCCTTATTGTGGACACTTTAATGTTGTCTTATCAGGATAATTTAATCTTTACCTGGTTTATTTTATTGGTTGAGATATATTTTACTTTTGCGGTCTCATGACAATAACATCTCTCCCATTCTCTCCCTTTCCCTCCCTCTCTCTCTTGTTCTCTCCCTCTCTGTGTCTTTCTTTCTCCTGCAGCCTGAAGAATCAGATATGTGTCCAGTGAATCTTGAAGAACAAAATAAACCATTGGATTGATGTCAGACAAGCTGTGGTCAGCTTGCCCCGCTTTTTCTGCCTCTGCTCTGCTTTCTCTCTCTACCACACACACACACACACACACACACACACACACACACACACACACACACACACACACACACACACACACACACACACACACACACACACACACACACACACACACACACACATACACACATACATACACTCTGTCTCTGTCTCTGTCTCTGTCTCTGTCTCTCTCTCTCTCTCTCTCTCTCTCTCTCTCTATCTCTCTCTCTCTCTCTGTCTCTCTTTGTCTCTCTCCCTGTCTCTCTCCGTGGCCCTGCTGGCATACAGTAGGAGAACAAGGGATTTTGTAATGCTCCATCTCCACAGCATCTCTCTCACCTGTCAACGTAAAGCTTCTGCAGAACTCTTCTCATTTTGGCCGTGTGATCATCAACATTCCACACTAACAGATTTTCAGTATGTTTAAAGACAATGGTCCAACAGCATAAAAGTTGATCGTATAAAGGAACGGTCCCCTCAATGCATGATGAAACGAACAACCTGCAACTTCATGCTAACTATGCTTTTTGCTTTAGCTGTGTTAGAGAGAGGAATACTCTGTGGCATTTTGACTTGAGGAATACATCGTTTTTTGTAGTTTCTTTACCCTGAAACAGAAAATGTATAAGATAACTTATATGTAGGTAATATATTGTTTTTAGATTTTATTTATGAATAATTTATTTAAACAATTGTATTTGGATTGCCATCAGAATTAGTTTTTTCTTTCAGAATAATGTATAACATTATAATAATGGTTTAATGATTGGGTCTACAGTATGCTACAGTATGTATTACCATAAAATCTTACAATAACATAATATCCCTGGTGGACAAAAGGTTTTGTTGGCAATAATAATGAGAGTTTGAGAAATGCCTTTGAACATAATATATATTTTTTAATTTTTGGAATTGATCTTTCTGCGTCCCTAGCAGTCTTGGAAGGAGAACCTAGATAGGGATCTATGTTGTCAGGGTTCCAGGTCTCAACATGTGTTCTCTGTTCCTCCATGTGGTTTTGAGGTTCATATGTGGTCTTCGTCTCAGGGAGGTCCCATTGATTACTATTGTTCAGATTCATGATTCAGATTCATGAACTGTTTTAAAATATTACTACGTCCGTGTTCACTGAATTCATTCCAAAAAAGCCTTTTAGAATATGTAAGTAATACAGCCAATTACAGTAAATTTGAATCAAACCATGTTATTCTGTAATGGTGTAAAACATTGCTGTTATGATGATGATGTCTTATTCAGAGATGGAGAGTATTTAAAAAGCAATCCAACTTTAATATACAACCTTATTACAACATTCTGTAGCAACTCTTTCATTCTAATATGTTATATGAACATCAAAGCTACGTTATGACAGTGGTTCCTGTTGCCATAGCAGGTATTTTAGTAGAAATGTCTATTTGTTCTTACTGTTGTGGATTAAACAGTTTATTGGTAATTGGGAAAGCAGATGTATCTTTATACAGATATAAGTTATTTATTTTCCTGTCAGTACAGTGCAGTCAGTGTCTGTCGACAGCAAAGATGTGTTTGATCAATAGCCTTGATAAATGTGTTAAAATGTATTTTTGTGCTAATTTATAAATAACTGATCTGTTTGTTTTGAAAGTACCAACGTCTGGAATTGTTACACCAGTTGAAACCAAGCCTTTTTAGATGTTTTGATAAGACTTCAACCGTTTTTATTTACTGCTTACTCAACAACAACAAAACACCAAAGCATGTTCATGGGCGTTGGAGAGAGAAACTCACAAACATACAACAAATATTTCTGAATTCCACACCAACTGAAGCTGGCTCAACTGAGAGCCATCCGCCTTGTGAGATGCCACAGGCAAAAAAAATACAAAAGAATGTACAAAGTGTTTTTACTATTACAAGCAACTTATGATGTACTCTGTGCACGAATGATTTACTAATTAATGCAACTCTGCAATCCACTGAATTGCTTTGCTCAACCCAGGTCATAACGTTACATTCTGCCCAACTTTTGCATTGGATCTAGTGTCTCTCCCTCGATCTCCAGAGGAATGCCACATCTCATACACCCTACTCACTTTGTGCGCTCTCTGGGTTATGTACTATACTGTGTCTGAAAAAGAATAAAAAGACACTTGCAACTATACTATACCACCTGTCCAGTCGTGTTGCTTTGTTCCGCCTATGTTTTCCTCCGAGCTGGCATTCTTATCCGCAAAGTTAACATGCCCCATTTCTCAAAGGAAAATCGATTTTCACAGTTGACTGAAGATAGAGAATTCCTGAATAGTGTTGTCATCCTCTGCTGTACCATTCCATATCAATATCAGGAGACATGGCAGTGAGCAATAAGAGTTACTACCCATCACATGCTTTTTACTGAGTAAGATACAGTGCTTCTATATGGAGGTGGTTGCATTCCCATCGCCTGTCAGGGTCTAGACACCTCTGGTGAATACAACCTCTGTTCTTATCTAACCCTAGAGCTGAGCTGACTCTTTTGTCTGAAGGAGTACCACCGGTATTCCTCTATCTGCTATTCCCCTGGAATCAAAGTCAACCAGCTACACTATATAAACAAAAGTATGTGGACACCCCTTCAAATTAGTGGATTTGGCTATTTCAGCCACAACCGTTGCTGACAGGTGTACACAGACATGCAATCTCCATAGACAAACATTGACAGTAGAATGGCCTTACTGAAGAGCTCAGTGACTTTCAATGTGGCACTGTAATAGGATGCCTCCTTTAATTTTACAAGTCAGTTTGTAAAATTTCTGCCCTGCTAGAGCTGCCCAGGTCAACTGTAAGTGCTGTGAAGTGGATGTGTCTAGGAGCAACAATGGCTCAGCCGCGAAGTGATAGGTCACACAAGCACACAGAACGGAACCGCCGAGTGCTGAAGCACGTAGCGCATAAAAATGGTCTGTCCTCGGTTGCAACACTCACTATCGAGTTCCAAACTGTCTCAGGAAGCAATGTCAGCACAATAACTGTTCGTCGGGAGCTTCATGAAATGAGTTTTGATGGCCGAGCAGCTGCCCACAAGCCTAAGATCACCATGCGCAATGCCAAGCGTCAGCTGGAGTTATGTAAAGCTCGCCGCCATTGGACTCCGGAGCAGTGGAAACGCGTTCTCTGGAGTGTTGAATCACGCTTCACCATCTGGTAGTTTAACAGACAAATCTGGGTTTGGCGAATGCCAGGAGAAAGCTACCTGACCCACTGCGTAGTGCCAACTGTAAAGTTTGGTGGAGGAGGAATAATGGTCTGTTCGACAATGTTCAAACATCTAGTGGAAAGCCTTCCCAGACGAATGGAGGCTGTTACAACAGCAAATGGGGGACCAACTCCATATTAATGCCTATGATTTAGGAATGAGATGTCCGACGAGCAGGTGTCCACATACTTTTGGTATTGTAGTGTATTTTTTTGATAATTAACTTTTCTAATGAAATGTGCACTACTTTTGACTAGGGCTCATAGACCCATAGGACTCATAGACCCATAGGGCTCATAGATCTATGGGGCTCTGGTCAAACGTAGTGCACCGTAAAGGGAATAGGGTGATATTTGGGAATGACATTTCTGTGTCCTTACCCATCCACATAGATTATACTCATTAAGCCACACAGACAACGGCAGCTCATCAGTAAAGCCCAAAGTCATTAATTCAGTCTTTTAAAATGTAAATAATAGGATGTAATTGGGAAAGGTCCCAATGGTTTAGCATGAGGAGGCGTGCTGGAGAAAAGAAGAGCATGGATAGGTGCGTTAAAGAGATTCACCGGTACTTTTGTATACTTTTTAGTCAGTTTTTCTGAAGGACACACTCACGAGCTAAAAGTGGCCCCCGCAAATTGTGTACTACATCACATATGTACAGATATGTGCACCGCGTCATTGCTCCCTCTCTCTCTCTCTGCTGTGTCCACTGAGCCGTTGGGTGACCTCATTGGATAACACTAGGCAGGCCTCCTGTTAGCTGTCTCATTGGCTAGAATTCAAATTGCTAGGAGGCTGGCCCACGTGGGGGGAAATGTAGGGAAAATGGTGCGGCACAGCTTCAAGAAAACAAATGCTTTCAAACTAGGGATTTCATGGCTAATTGAGGTAAGACATTAATTCTGCTCATAGATTATGCATGTATGAACTACACATTGACACATCCATCCAAAAGCGGGAGGTTTAAAAAATACTTTCTTGGTTGCCAAAGTACCAGAGCACGTCTTTAAGGGATCTTTATTGACATTAGAGGGCCCGGACTCTCTCAAAATAACTTTATATCTCAATTATTACTGACAGTTGCAAGCATGAAATATATATGTAGGCCCATAGATTGTAAAGATGGTTTGGGAACTGATTTTAATAGAGCTGAAAAAGCACACAGTCAGTCAGTCCACTGGGCACAGATGTCAGTTCAACATCTAGTTTTGCTTCTGGTTGTCAACTAACGTGAATTCAACATGATATCACCAAAACAATTCACCATGTCATTGGTTTTAGGTTAAAAGTTGGGTTACAAAAGAAGTTCCGATACGCTGATGACGTTTTTTGTAAATCCAATCAGTTTTCCACATTCATTCAATGTCATCACATATAATTTTTGTTGTTGAAATTACTTGTAAAGGATGTTGATTCAACAAGTTTTTGCCTGGTGGGAGACGGCCTCTTAGTCCAGTTCACTAAGAATTGTGATTGAATTTAATCAACCACTTATAGTGGCTAAAAAACGATGTGACATTCATATTCCTCGGCTAACTGCACTCAATTAAAGTAATGAAATCATCTGTAATTGGAATGCATACCTAGTAATCAGATATGTCAGATGTGAGAGAATGTGACTCATTGGATCGATGTAAAACCAGTCAGTCAGTGTAGCTACCAGAAATCACAAGCAATGAAATGTAATTTATTTGAGAATGCAATAATATTGTCAGACTATAGTCTACATGGGTAAGTAGCAACACATGGGCAAATAGAGTAGTATAATTTCATGCTGTTTGTTTTTCTCTGGGATGGTTCTGCCTGGATGATCTGGTATGTTCCTCTTTTGAGTAATTATTGGGAAGGGAGGAGAGGTGAGCAGAGGAGAGAGAAGGAAGAACCTGCCTGGAGGCTAGATGCAGGAGGATCAGAGCTGGGAGGGAATGTTGAGTTTGGTTTCTAATAGTTGGCTCCCATTCAGGCCTCACTTTGGGAGAATGAGACAGCGGGTGTGTCCCAAATGGCATCATGTTCACTATATAGTGCACTACTTTAGTACATTGGTAGTGCACAATATAGGGGATATAAGTAGTTCACTATAAAGGAAATTGCTAGGGTGCCATTTGGAATGGGGCCAGAGTTATTTTGAGGATTGGGGCTGAGGTGATAATGATCCCAGTTTCCCATTGTGAGCTTAACTTCCACCTACACATCTCTGGATCCACCTAGACATCTCTGGATCCACCTAGACATCTCTGGATCCACCTACACATCTATGGATCCACCTACACATCTCTGGATCCACCTAAACATCTCTGGATCCACCTACACATCTATGGATCCACCTACACATCTCTGGATCCACCTAGACATCTCTGGATCCACCTAGACATCTCTGGATCCACCTACACATCTCTGGATCATCCTACACATCTCTGGATCCACCTACACATCTCTGGATCCACCTACACATCTCTGGATCCACCTAGACATCTCTGGATCCACCTACACATCTCTGGATCATCCTACACATCTCTGGATCATCCTACACATCTCTGGATCCACCTAGACATCTATGGATCCACCTACACATCTCTGGATCCACCTACACATCTCTGGATCCACCTAGACATCTCTGGATCCACCTACACATCTCTGGATCCACCTACACATCTCTGGATCATCCTACTGAGAAAGAACAACAGAGAGAAGAAAGAAAATTAACAATCTCGCCTGATAGCAGAAATATCAACAATAAGAAGGAAAGAGGGTCCTTTGATTTGAATTCTAGGATCTGCATGTGAAGGAAGCCAAAATGTAATGTTAAATCAACTACGAGCCAGATACAGACTCCTCTATCCATAGCCAATAGGAATAACTGGACTTGTTTCAAAGAAGAGGGAATTAGAGAGCGATTAAGAAAGCTTAGCAGAATCTTCTTAACTATGCCAATGGCTGAGACTTCATGATTCGGGGGAACATGTGAATCCCGCCTATGCTTTTAAGTTATGCACACATCATCTTTGTGATTACATAGATACTTCCAGGACCGTGCTGTATTAAAAATACTGAGGAGAGATTTGATTCACAGAAATCACAGAGATGTATTGGAAATATCTAAATCACAACATAAAAAGTTTTAAATCAAATGTTCTAAATGTATGCATCTATCTGAAGTATGTGAAAGGCCTAGATGTAACAAAGATTCATAAGTATCCTTTCCTCCAATATTTTTTATATAAGGTTGTTAAATAACTATTCAATAAAGTATCATTAATATTAGATGGATCCGCCTGTAGGGAAAACAACCTGTGGCTACCTAGGTTATCCCACTGGCTCACAGCAAATAGTTGACCTTTATCAAACAACATTTTTTTGTTGTCTGCTTGTCAGTTAGTCAGTTACAAACTTATGTCTAAAGATTACTTTTCAACCTTGCCTAATCCTGAGCTTTCTCACTAAAACATAATATTGTAGGGCTTTCCTCATGACCCTTTTCATGGAGGTGTTAGCAGCCGAGTGAGTGAGTGGAACATTAAGCTAGCCAAGACTAACAACACAAACAAACGGAATATATAGCAGTGGTGTGTATTCTTGGATGTCAAGGGAAGCCAGGCTTCCTCAAAAAATGTATCAAGATTTATTTTTTTTTACATATAAAATATATCTTTCATCTCCGTGTTTCATAATTTTCCTTCAATTCGCAAGAGGCTGAATGTATCTCACAGGAGAAAGCATCCGAGCGAGAAAAACAGCGCCCCTCTGTCTCTGTATGTGTTGCCCATCTATCTGATGCTGTCTGGTCAAAAAGAGTATGACGTTGTTGCCTCCCATAGCGTTGAATGCAAGGGAAGCCAGCAAGCATTTGGCCGCACTTGATAAAAAAAGTGTAAAACAGTAGTCAATCAGTGTTGAGCTAAACTTAACGAGCTCAACTGTGAATGGTCCTGGCGCACCCCAAAAAAGTGTCAGGGGAAGCCAGTTTGGATTTGGCTTCAGACCAATCACAACACATCGAGAGCAAACCGTCATCGACAGAAAACTTGAATTGTTGCATCTCATTGTGTTGTTGTCCTCCCGTGGATGGCTAGCTAGCTCAAGTTGGCCATTTCCTAAATTACAGTAGCCATGGATGGAGATAGGGATCATTCGCCAGTGCCTAATTTCTCAGTACTGGCCAATGATTATAACAGCAATTCTGATTCAGCCATAAATTCAGCCATTGTTCCCCTGGCCTGAGGTGATGGAAGTTCAATATGTAGATAGATGTAGTCGGCAAATCTTAACTAGCCGTTACCCACGAAAGGAAGTTAGGCTAGCGAGCAAGAATTTTAACCATGTAGCTTAGGACAACAAAAACTAGAAGTATGTACTGTATGACAGAGTCATAGACCGTTCCCTGAACATAAAAGAGAATAGGATGGCATTGGCGTTTCTCTACAAGTAGGGTGAGTCAATATGTTTTTTCTACTTGCATGAACGCGCACACACACACACACACACACACACACACACACACACACACACACACACACACACACACACACACACACACACACACACACACACACACACACACACACACACACACACACACACACACACACACACACACACACACACACACACACACACACACACACACACACACACACAGAAATTTGAATCATGGACAGCCACATCATATTTAGCTTACGTTGAATGGACTAAATCGTTTTTGGTATCTTTAAGTTGTAACTTTATTAAACTAAGCAGAGGTGATTTGATGATGTTGAAACACTGAATTTGAAATGGTGCTGGAATAGTGGAGGCAGCTCCTGTTTTCTTAGCAACTTTCGTTAACTCTCCGTGGTTCTAAATCAATAGTTGTTTAGTTGTCCAAAAATGTCGCAAATATTAACTTGTTTTACCAGACTGTAGGTCATTTAACTGTTTGTTACATGCAATATGCTTTGTGGACTTCACTGGACAGAGGTTGTAAACCAGTAAACACTTCATAAGCATGTCCTTTTTATTGAGATGGATGGTGACTTTATATCTATGACAGCTGAAGCATAACATTTTAACTGTATAGTTATTCATTTACAATAGGCAAGTGCTGTTAAAATCTAAATGGTGATGTGATGAGTTTAGAGCATATTAAAGCTTAATTGTTTGATTGGTGGATCGTTAACTCTGGTCATGGCTCAAATAGCTTTGGATGTGGAAAATGTAGCACATATCTCGGCCATGAAATGCCTGCTCTTTGCGAGAAATGAAATTCTCGCTCTACATACAAATTGGATGAAAGTCATCAGAGAAAGTAATGAACATGAATCCATTTTTAATGGGCATTAATAAAATATGTTTTGCCTCATAGTATCCTGAGGCAGAAAAAGCAAGCTCTAAATTTCCCAGAGCAGACCACAACTTCTGCTCTCATTACCTAACCGTATTTCACAGACTAGAGCAACAGAGGAAGGAAATGCACAAGCAAAAAAGAAAACCCAACACACTGCACGCGTACTGTACACACACACACTTGAGGAACACAAACCCACACCCCCTTGCAAGAACTCGCACGCCACACACACACACACACACATTCCTAAAATCCCTTCATCAGGAAATGTAAAACAGTTGGCAGACAGAGAACGAAAACAAATGCTTACTGTAATGTGAAGTAGTTTTTTGCACAGTGTTGATGTGCAGTGAAATACTCAGACATTATGTTTGTTTACCTACTGTTTGTACCTTTATGTAAAGCCTTCTGTTTTAATATGACATAAGAAACTAGTTTTGCCATATCCAGGGATGGATGACTGCATATTAAAGCTTAAACTGCATTATGTAACTTTTTGGGTGACCCGGCCAAATTCACATAGAAATGTGAGTTATAGATCTGTCATTCGTATTGAAAACAAGCCTAAGAAGCAGTAGATCTGTCTCTGTGCGCTATTTCGATGCTTCCTGTTCCTAAGTTAAGTTTTTGCATCTTTTACTTTGGTTTTATACACCAGCTTCAAACAGCTGAAACAACAATATTTTTGGTTATTGAAAATATATTTCACAGCGGTTTAAATGTTACAATGATTCTCTACACTATGCATTGCTTGTTTTGTCACATAATCTGAAATTAGGCAAACTATTACAATTTTAGCAACCAAGAAATGACGGAGTGATTTCTGCATAGTCCACCTTTAAAATCAACATCCATTACGTTTTATAACATCCCCATACTGTAGCTCGTGGAGGCAAATTCCTCTACAACTTCAGTGTGCATTAAACATGAAGCATCTTTATTCCATTTCATATGAGTCACATGTCACTGATGACTGGCCAGAAAGGAGGAATAGATTAGTGTCTTTCTAATCCAGTTTGACCTCGAATGGATGCTCCCCAGATTCAACCCCGGGGGGAGCCCGGGTTGTCAAGGTATATCTGTCCAGTCGTCACATTGCCTGTACTTGTATATCTGTCCAGACGTCACATTTCCTGTACTTATCTGTCCAGACGTCACATTGCCTGTATTTGTATATCTGTCCAGACGTCACATTAACTGTACTTATCTGTCCAGACGTCACATTGCCTGTACTTATCTGTCCAGACGTCACATTGCCTGTACTTATCTGTCCAGACGTCACATTGCCTGTACTTATCTGTCCAGACGTCACATTGCCTGTACTTATCTGTCCAGACGTCACATTGCCTGTACTTATCTGTCCAGACGTCACATTGCCTGTATTTGTATATCTGTCCAGACGTCACATTTCCTGTACTTATCTGTCCAGACGTCACATTGCCTGTACTTATCTGTCCAGACGTCACATTGCCTGTATTTGTATATCTGTCCAAACGTCACATTTCCTGTACTTTTATATATGTCCAGCCGTCACTTTGCTTGTACTTGTATATCTGTCCAGCTGTCACATTGCCTGTACTTTTATAGCTGTTTAGCTGTCACATTGCCTGTAGTTGTATATCTGTACAGCCGTCACATTGCTTTTACTTGTATATCTGTCCAGCTGTCACATTTCCTGTACTTGAATATCTGTCCAGACGTCACATTGCCTGTACTTGTATAGCTGTCTAGCTGTCACATTGCCTGTACTTGTATAGCTGTCTAGCTGTCACATTGCCTGTACTTATATATCTGTCCAGACGTCACATTGCCTGTACTTATATATCTGTCCATTCGTCACATTGCCTTTACTTGTATAACTGTACAGCTGTCACATTGCCTGTAGTTGTATATCTGTCCAGCCGTCACATTGCCTTTACTTGTATATCTGTCCAGCCGTCACATTGCCTGTACTTGTATAACTGTACAGCCGTCACATTGCCTGTACTTATATATCTGTACAGCTGTCACATTGCCTGTAGTTGTATATCTGTCCAGCCGTCACATTGCTTGTACTTGTATATCTGTACAGCTGTCACATTGCCTGTAGTTGTATATCTGTACAGCCGTCACATTGCCTGTACTTGTATATCTGTCCAGCCGTCACATTGCTTGTACTTGTATATCTGTACAGCTGTCACATTGCCTGTAGTTGTATATCTGTCCAGCTGTCACATTGCCTGTACTTGTATATCTGTCCAGCTGTCACATTGCCTTTACTTGTATAGCTGTCTAGCTGTCACATTGCCTTTACTTGTATATCTGTCCAGCTGTCACATTGTCTGTACTTATATATTTGCGTGTTATTGTTGCCATTCTCTTTGCCTTTTTCCCCCTGTTAATAAACACTCATTCCCATTCTGTGGCCGGTGTTGTCCTAAGAGGTCTGGCTGTCACTGGCCATTAGGATAGCAGGGTAGGCCAGGGTAGTGCAGGCAGGGACGCGAGTCAGGGGGTAAAATGGAGCAGAGCATGGTTCCTTCCTGTGGCTGGCACACACACTGACCCTATACAGGTCTGCAGGGATGCTGCTCCTGTTCTTGGAAAGAGTGTAAATGTAACCCTATGCACCTCAGGGCTGGTGGGAAAGCACAGCACAACACAACACTGCTTACAGTATCAAGGGAGTGTGCTGCACTGGGGGCTCCGGTCAAAAGTAAGGCACTTTATAGGGCAAAGGGTGCCATTTGGGATGCACCCCATGCCTTTCGATGAACGAACAGGGACTGGTTGGTTGCTTGATCAGATAAGGGAGGCTTTGTTTTGCTTTTACTCTAAAGCAGTGGAAGGTTATGTAGGGTGACTGGCTAATACACTCCTAGATATCGTTGTCCTTCAACTGCATACATACACTACATGGCCAAAAGTATGTAGACATCCCTTAAAATTAGTGCATTCGGCTATTTCAGCCACACCCGTTGGGTGTATAAAATCGAGCACACAGCCATGCAATCTCCATAAAGAAACATTGGCAGTAGAATGGCCCGTAATAAAGAGCTCAGTGACTTTCAATAAATCACCGTCATAGGATGCCACCTTTCCAACAAGTCAGTTTGTCAAATGTCTGTCCTGCTAGAGCTGCACCAGTCAGCTGTAAAGGCTGTTATTGTGACGTGGAAACATTTAGGAACAACAACGGCTCAGCCACTGAAGTGATAGGCCACACAAGCTCACAGAACGCGACCGCCAAGTGCTGAAACGCGTAGCACGTAAAAATGGTCTATCCTCAGTTGCAACACTCATTACCGAGTTCCAAACTGCCTCTGGAAGCAACGTCAGCACAATAACTGTTAGTCGGGAGCTTAATGAAATAGGTTTCCATGGCCGAGCAGCTACACACAAGCCTAAGATCACCATATGAAATGCCAAGCGTTGGATGGAGTAGTGTAAAGCTCCGGGGCAGTGGAAACGCCTTCTCTGGAGTGTTGAATCACGCTTCACTCAACTACACAACCATTGCACTTTTTGTCCCCTTAAAGGAAACTCAGATGACATGCTTATAAAGCAATTACATTTCTGTTGTACAGGTACGATAGATTTGGGTGAATGTTCTCTCATTTACTCAGACTTAAAGCTTGACATGTTTAATTACATTGTATCTGCCATGCAGCTGGGTCAGCAACACCTACAGGCTGCATGCTAATGTAGGCAAGCCAGCCTTTCCATATGCAAAGCAATTAATTTTTTATGAACATTTCTCCCTTATTTTCCCTTTTAGGCCCTATTTTAATGATTCTTCACGGTGGTGGTGGTTGTTGATATGGAGATAGTCAGTGTGTGGCGGATAAATCTGAGGGTATGCATGTCCTTGCATGCAATGTTTTCAAGCTGTGTGCATTAGGAAGACTGTGGTGTACCTCAATGAACTGGCAGGAGAAATACTCTCAAACCATTCCAATCATAGATTAATTGATTGCACTGCTCTCATTAGACCCCAGTCTATCCCTACTTCTCACATCTCTCTCATACCATTTTAGCCTACTACTATCTCTATTAAAAAAGAGCTCCATTTGAGCTGCTGTTTGGATTAACATTTTCAACAATTGTATCGCAGAAATGTCATTGTCTATGAACTCATTCTGGGTAATTGTGTAAGGCCTCCTAGTTTCAAGCTTCTTGCCACTGCAATGCTAAACTGGTCTGGAACAACTACTGTACAGTAAACCATGCTACATTTGTTGGCTATGTACAGTATGTGCTGTTTGTCTACTAATTGAAACACTAAATAAATAAAGACAATGAGTGTTTAATCATTGTTTTTTCATCAGCATCCCCTATGTCCACTACTGACACTGTTGTATTCCACCAGCCAGGACAGCCCATGGTATTGATCAGTGAGTGGTCAGTTCCATTGGAATCCTGTAATGACAGCCATAGGAATGACATCCATGGGAATGACAGCCAAGATAGACTAGCACAGTATGTTGTGACTTGTGTTTGTATATGTGTTGCATGTATGAGTGAGCAACCATGTGTGTGCGTGCTTGTGTGTGCAGTACTTGATTTGGACTGAAATAAGTTTTGGTACTCATTTTAGCTGCCGGTAGCCTACTGTTTGTATTTAGGTGCAGGAGATCCACAATACTTTTGAGCTAATATTCTATAAGAGGAACAGGAGCTCTAGCAGTAGAACATTGGAGGTATTCAGCTCCGTTGAGCTCCTGCCCAAGTCAAGCACTGTGCATGTGTAACAAGTGTGAAATGGCTGGCTAGTTAGCGGGGTGCACTCTAATAGCGTTTCAATCGGTGACATCACTCGCTCTGAGACTTGAAGTAGATGTTTCCCTTGCTCTGCAAGGGCCGTGGCTTTTGTGGAGCAATAGGTAACAATGCTTCAAGGGTTTCAGTTGTTGATGTGTGCAATGGGTCCCTGGTTCGAGCCAAGGTAGGGGCGAGGAGAGGGACAGAAGCAACACTGTTCCCCCTGTGTGCGTGTCTCTGTCTGTCTCTGTCTGTCTCTGTGTGTGTGTGTGTGTGTGTGTGTGTGTGTGTGTGTGTGTGTGTGTGTGTGTGTGTGTGTGTGTGTGTGTGTGTGTGTGTGTGTGTGTGTGTGTGTGTGTGTGTGTGTGTGTGTGTGTGTGTGCGTGTCTCTGTCTGTCTCTGTCTGTCTCTGTGTGTGTGTGTGTGCTCGCGTCTGCTTGTGTGTGCATGTGTTGTCTGTGGGTTCCACTCCAGCATAATGACTGGCAGGGGATTTACTGGGCCTGATTTATGCAGCATGTTATCTTCATCTGATTTGGCTCAGTCAAATGGGAGAGAGAACATGCTGCTGAAATTTTAAGCTGGAAGTCATGCTTCCATATACAAAATGGTAACATTGACAAATGATTTGCATTTTCATGTTTATTTTCACTTTGTTTTGGTTTTTCCATTTATATTTTGATGTTGGACGTTAGCACATTAGCATGTTGGGCGCACCGATTGGTGTCACCTCATTAGTCAGTATGTGTTACACCTGTGCTGACTTGTCATTCTGTGGGTCAGAAGGTGTTTCACTTGTGCTGGCCCAGTGCCCCAGTTGTCTTGAGAGATGTGGAGGGTAAACACCTTTAGTTTGCGCTCACTATTTGTTTTTTTTAAACAATCCTTTATCTGATCTTCCCAGTGTTTTCCACCACTTCTTGGTTTGCTTTCTGTCTTTAAGTTTGGTCTCGGTTTTAATTTTGTTTCGTTCTTCTTGGGAAAATTTTGTGAGCACTCATGGTGGGTGTCTTTAAAGTCCCAGTTGTTGCTAGTCAACTTTCAGTGGACACCCCCATGAATGTCTTTCAGAACCCCTTCATTTTTGGCGGCAGGTAGCCTAGTGGTTAGAGCGTTGGGACAATAACCGAAAGGTTGCTAGACTAAATCCCCAAGCCCCTGAACAAGGCAGTTAACTCACTGTTCCTAGGCTGTCATTGTTAATAAGAATTTGTTCTTATCTGACTTGCCTAGTTAAGTAAAGGTTAAATAAAACATGTAAATGTTGGTTGTTGTTTCTTTGTTAGTTCTGTTAGAGCGACGATTTTTGGTTTCTTGCTGGGAGCGTAACAAAATGGGGCTCATCTGGAATCCTGTTTCCCATGAGTATGGTAGTCGCTTTAATCACCTACTCTGAAGCTCTGCTGTGCCCAGATATGATTGTTAAAAGTATATTTTGGTGGTAGTTTCTGCCACTGACATCCACCCAGAGGGATTGTTGGAATAATTTAGAAAGTTGCATAAAAACACACAAAAAAAGCCATGGACTGATTTTAGAAGTTAGATGCATTTGTGTATGACGCTACATGGGAGATGCTAGATAAATGTACGAAGGCGAATCTGCTCGCCATTGCAAAGCATTATGGCATCAGGGTTGCACATGCTGAATCAAAAGAAATAGTCAAAGAGTTAGTCTATACTGACGCGTTGTCAGAAAAGTACCCTAGAGTGTTCCCAGCGTATGCCGTTACATGTGCTATGTCTAAGAAAGTTGCCGGGAGCAAGTCTAGTGTTTAGGAGGATGTCAGCAATGCCACCATGTTCGATCTGTCTGAGACATTTATGTGTGATCCTGATTTCGGTTAACCTCCTGAGTTGATCTCTCCTTTGAAAACCCCAAAAGTGAGCGAGTTTGTAGGGACCACTTAAGAAAGAGATGTTCCCTACAATTGACACTTCAATGTTTCGGAAGCAGCTGATTGCTGAACAGCGTAAAGAAGTTTCCCTCTCCCCTCTTTTTGCTGAGATATGTCCAGAGGAGGAGTTTGTATGGGTTACTTTGACAGAGATGATTTTCTGATGAGGAAGAGTGGTAACCACGCCCATTAGTTTTTTTCAGAACCCGTCCTAGAACCCCACCTGTTTCCTTTAAGTTATTATTAGTGACTCTTTGTTAGTTCCCCCTTCTATTGAATGACCATTGTTGGTTTCTTTCTGGGGAATGTAACAAAGGGAATACTTAGTGTGTTTTCTTCATTCCATAAGCATTTTAATGTAGGCTTACAGATATTTTTGTTGCATATTTCCTAGAAGCATTAGGAAATGATGTTTCTATTAACTTTTAATTCAATCTATATCTAGAGGAATACTACTTAACAGTAAACTCATTGGGAAAGCTCATCTTGTGATTCAATGTTCATCAAAACAAATCAGAATTGGCTGAGAACTGTCCATTTACTAGCTCGGGTATCCAGTGTCCCCATGGAGTGTGCAATAATCAGAGTTCTCCACAGTTTCCAACGTTTCAATTAATCTGTCACTTCCATCTCAGCTGAGCAGGGTGACAGAGAGGAAATAGATCATGTGTAGCTGCACGTGGAAGCTCCTGCTGTACACTCAAACTGTCATCAGGGTGGCAGGTAGCCTAGCGGTTAAGACTGTTGGGCCAGTAACCGAAAGGTTGCTGGTTTGAATCCCAGAGCCGACTCAGTGAAACGTACATTGATGTGCTCTTGAGCAAGGCACTTAACACTAATTGCTCCTGTAAGTTGCTCTGTCTGCTAAATAACTCAAATGTAAAAATACACTTGGGACCTCCATGTTTAGGTTGGTAAGATTTGTGTTTGAGTGTGTTTTTTCTATGTAGTCTTGATTTGGGAAATCCTTTTACCTTTTGTTGAAACCCTCTTAGGGTGCATGAACCGCTAGCGAGACAACATCCGGTGATATTGCAGAGCGCGAAATTCAAAATACAAAAATCATAATATTAAACATTCATGAAAATACAAGTGTCATACATCATTTAAAAGCTTAACTTCTTCCGCGTTGTCAGATTTCAAAAATGCTTTACGGTGAAAGCATACCATGCGATTATCTGAGGACAGCGCCCCACATCAAAATACTTTTTCAACCAGCACAGGCGTCACAAAATCACCAATAATTAAATAAATCACTTACCTTTGAAGGTCTTCCTCTGTTTGCAATCCCAAGGGTCCCAGCTACACAATGAATGATGGTTTTGTTCGATAAAGTCCTTTATATCCAAAAAGTCAGTTTAGTTGGCAGCAATGATCTCAGTAATCCACTCAATCAACATGCATACAAACGAATCCAAAAAGTTACCGGTAAAGTTCGTCCAAACAAGTCAAACGATGTTTCTAATTAATCCTCAGGTACTATAATATCTAAATAAATGATAATATTTAAGATGGAGAATAGTATGTTCAATAGGGAAGCTAAATAACAAAGAGCACACACCTCATTCATGTGCCAGCAAGACTACTTTTCTAATGAGAGACACCTTGGAAAAACTACAACTACTTGCTCATTTTTCAAAAACAAGCCTGAAACCCTTTCTAAAGACTGTTGACATCTAGTGGAAGCCATAGGAACTGCAATCTGGGTCCTATATATTTGTATATCCCATAGGCTAGCATTGAAATGGCCTGTGACCTCAAACAAAAAGATCCAGGTGAATTTTCCTCGGGTTTTCTCCTGCCATATCAGTTCTGTTATGCTCACAGACATTATTGTAACAGTTTTAGAAACTTCAGAGTGTTTTCTATCCAATGCTAACAATTATATGCATATCCTAGCTTCTGGGCCTGAGTAACAGGCAGTTTACTTTGGGCACGTCAGCCATCCGAACTTCCGAACAATAACCAGTATGCCGAAGAAGATTTATTAAACATAGAGCCAACCGGTACCCAAGCTCCTTTACCTTGGGTTAAAGAGAGCCAGGCCGAGTTCCAGCACAGAGTAGGATAGATAGAAATGTTCTTCAAAAGTACTACTACTTACCCCAGAGGTTCCCAAATTAGGGGTCACAACTCCATGTGGGGTTGCCTGATATGGAATGGGGTCTATATTATAATATCGTCTTTGTATCTCAAAATCATTGTAATTTGGTTAACCTTATAAATCTAAATTAAAATTATTCAAAGATAAAATTCAACCAGGGAAAATGGGAAAAGGCCACTCTTGACAGTTGCACTTGAATCATTCCCATGGTGAATGGCTAGGCCTGCTACGCTATGAAGCCACACACTATTGCAGAGACTTTGATATTACCGGCTGCAATTGACATTGTGAAAAGAATGTTTGGGGAGACAGAGGCACAGAAACTCACAGCAATACCTTTGTCAGATAAAACTGTTCAACAAATAATTTATGCTATTGCTAGCAATCAAGAGGAAACTGACTGAACGATTCAAACTCCACAGGTTATGCTCTCCAAATGGACGTTAGCTGTGAGATGCCGAGATGCCCATGCATTGACTTTTGCTTGCTATACATGTCGGGGGATGCTATTCATGAGGACATATTGTTCTGTCTCATGATTCCTGAGCATGAAACGGCACAGGGGATGTTCAGTGTGTTGCGTGGCCATATTGACGAAAAACAGATTCCATGGGATCGATTGGTGAGCTTTTGCATAGATGTGGCTCCATCTATGGTGGGACGCTGGGCAGGCCTCTGTACTCTAGTTATGAATGTGTCTCCCTCTACCATATGGACACATTGTATGATACACCGAGAGCAACTGGCAGCAAAAGAGCTGAGCGCAGAACTCGGCGATATACTGCAGCAAGTAACTTCGATTGTAAACTACAGCAAAACTATGTGGCGATATGGGATAAGTGGATGACAATGTTCAATTTCACACGAGGCTTGGTGGTTTTCCAGAGGGAGTGTTGGAATGATTTTTCGCATTGAGAGAGGAACTGTTGTCATTCACAATGGGTGTGAAAAAAACAGACTTGGTTGACTTTCTGTGTAATAAAAAGAAAATGTGTCTCCTTGCCTATGTAACAGACATATTTGGGAAACTGAACACAAGCATGCAGGGGAAATACAAAAACATTCTACATATGTGACTGAATCAGTGGATTCAGAGGAAAGAATTCTTATTGGAGAGAGTCTTTCAAAAGTGAACCATGCCTCCTTCCCTTGGCTGGGCATGTTTCTAACAGAAAACAGCATCAGTAAGTGTCCCACACCAGTGATGACTGCTCACCTCCAACACTTGGAAGAGCACTTTGGGACCTACTTCCCAATCCATTCGACTGTGATCCTGGCTCTGTTGACATGCTGGTAAGTGAAATCAAACGTCTGATCGAGCTTTAATGTGACTGATTGTGTTCATGGGTCACAACTGAGGAGTTTTTGTTCCTGACTCAAAGGGAATACCTTGCTGCCGCCCTCTCAGCATTAATGCAGCATTCATAACAACTGAGAACTCGGAACTGGGAATTCGGAAATCTCCGACTTCCGACTTTAGTGCATTCAATACAACTGTGAACCCGTAAAAACATGAGCGCCGACTGGGAAAAATAGTTTTGAACCGTCAACCAACTCAGAATTCAAACTCGGGAACTCTGGCCTCTTTCTAGAGCTGCGACTTTCCAACCTGAAGATCACTGACGTCATGATATTTTTCAGAGTTCCCAGTTGTCTTGAAAGCACTATAAAACTCATGGTACCCTTCCCCAGCTCCTATCTGTGTGAAGCTGGATTCAGTGCTCTCGTCTGCATTAAAACCAAATATTGATCCAGGTTGTGTGTGACAGCAGAGTTGAGTTACACACTGTCGACCACACCCCCTGACTATGAGATGCTCTGACACAACATACATCAAGCACACCCATCTCAGTAGTGGTGGTGAGATAAGATACATTATGTCAGACTAATTTGCAATTGACTGTCATATTCCCACATTAAAAATATGTGATGGTGAGTTGAGAAGACAATCAGAAATACTGTTAGAATGTTTTCTATTGACTGCCATAGCCCGAAATAAAAAAGTAAACATTGGCTGTTAATTACATCATTTTTGGTTGGGGTCGCAAGGATTTTTAGATATCAAAATGGGGTCGTGGGCCAAAAAAGTTTGGGGACCCCTGACTTACCCTAACCCTAGAATCCTCAGGGATGTGTTTTGTCCCCACTCCTGTACATCTTGTACACTAATAGTTGTTCTAGTTCCCATCCTAACAGACACCTCGTTAAGTTTGCTGATGACACTGCCTTGATCAGCACAGCCTGTTGCATGATGACAAGGAACACCCTGACCCGGTCCTAAATGACTTTGTAGAGTGGTGTGACGAATCACACTTGGTCCTCCAATAAGACCAAAGAGATGTGCATAGACTTCAGGAAGCGTACAACACCTACCTCTGCAACATCTATCAGAGGTCAGAACATAGAGATTGTAGAGGAATACAAATATCAGGGTGTCCTCTTGGACAACAAGCTTCAGTGGAGATAATGTACAGACCTAATCTACAAAGACTGTACTTTCTCAAAAAGCTGGCATCTTTTAATGTTAATTGTACTATACTGACTCTGTTTACAAATCTTTCATGGAGAATATTTTAATATTTTGTATTGTGTGTTGGTTTGTCAATTCCATTGATGAGATCTTTAAGGTCAGGGCCCTCCACAAGGCTCACAAAATAATTTTAGACCCAAAACACCTCCTGTACCTGGACTTTGAACTACTCCCCTCTGGGCGCAGGTATGGGGCACCCCTCGGAAAGAAAAACAGAACTCCACAATCATTTGTGCCAGGTGTGATATCGCTCCTAAATAGCTTGGGCAAATGTTCCTATCGACCCAGTAAGGCCAGCAGGCTAGTCTCTTTTTATTGGTATGTAGCTGTTATGAAAGTTGTATTGTCAATTTGTTTTGTTATTTAAACGCCACTTTAAACGTGTACATGACACTGCAACAAAATTTCCCCATGGGGACAATAAAGTCAGTAAAAGTAAAGTAAAGTAATAGATTGTACTTACAGCAGTAACCCTAACCTTAACCCTAACCCTAGCTTCCTATACACATCCTAGTTCAACCCTATTTCTAGCCTCAACTCTAATCTGGGCATAACCATAACCCTAGCCTTTTGTTGAAGCCTGTCTCAACCCTAACCCTAATCTGGGAATATCCCTTTTGTTCAATCCTACTTCGACCCTAACACCTCCAACTAGGGCTTTTCTACCTCTGAATTCCCAATTTAATCCCTGACTCACTGACATGATGAGATACACACCAATTCACAGAGGGCTCATTTATGACACTGGGAAAGCCCTTTGAATGATACAGGCTACAGCACAATGTCATGGCAGTGAATTCAATAAAAACAATAATGTAACAGAATTCAACAGACCTAAACAGTGTTGGAGGGGTTAGCAGATTGGCCCTGATCAAAAGTAGTGCACATTAAAAGGGAATAGGGTTTTAGACACATCTGTTGTATTTTGTGCAAAATGGGTTTTCTTCCCTATTAACATTGGGACTTATCATGAAGAATTCATACTCCATCTAACTTTGCAGTAACAATGTGCTGTCTGGAGGGAGGCCAGATTGGTTTATTGCAGCCCCTGCGGTCTGGGTTTACTTTAGAATGGGATTGAGATTTATGTGACATACTGTAATCTGTCAAGCTTTAAGGGCAAGAGTTAAAACAAAGAACGGAAGTTGAATACTTGGCGGATGGCCCCAAAAAGAGTGTTATCTATTGGACCGTACTTCAGTACATTTTTGTTCAAGCCAACAGAGAATAATCTTGTCACGTTCCTGACCTATTTCTGTTAGTTTGTTGTATGTGTTAGTTGGTCAGGACGTGAGTTTGGGTGGGCATTCTATGTTGTCTGTTTCTATGTTGGTTTAAGGGTTGCCTGGTATGGCTCTCAATTAGAGGCAGGTGTTTGGCGTTCCTCTAATTGAGAGTCATATTTAGGTAGGTTGTTTCACAGTGTTCGTTGTGGGTGGTTGTCTTCCGTGTCTGTATGTTATTTCGTACCACACGGGACTGTTTCGGTGTGTATGTAGTCTGTTCCTGTTCGTGCATTCTTCGTGTCTATGTAAGTTCTCATGTTTAGGTCAGTCTACGTCGTTTGTTATTTTGTATCATTTCAAGTGTAGTTCGTGTTCGTTTTTCGTCTTGTCAATAAATTCATTATGTATTCACAACCCGCTGCACCTTGGTTCAATCCCTGCTCCTCCTCTTCGGATGAAGAGGAGGAGGACAGCCGTTACAAATCTGCTATGTTCTTAATTTACAAACAATTAAACAATCCAGAAAAAATTACTTTTCCCCAAAAAGAGAGCAAGTCCGTCTGACTTTCAAGCAAATGATTCATATACGTAACACTATTTGTTATGATGTGATACCATACAGATATAGGATCTTAATTTGATCACCCTGTTGCAGGAGGATGCATAAAAAGATAACACCAAGCAAGCCCCCGACCCCTTCCCATCCCACCCAGCAACCGAGGTTGCCGATAAATCCCCCTCCCACCCATCTATCCCCCGAGTCCTATTTTCTGCATTGAGAGATAATACAGCCCAAGGAGGAGCTGTTTCTGATTAAGCATCTAACATATGTAATTGCTGACGGAGGTAATCCGAGGATAAACATTTTTCTTTGACAAACCATCTTTGGTCCGTGTGAACACAGTGGCGGATTTAGGTATAGATACATGGGCAACCGCCCAGGGGGAAGAAAATATATTTTTTGTGCGGGCACCCCGTTCCCCCAGGAAGATATATATATACAGTTGAAGTCTGAAGTTTACATACACTTAGGTTGGAGTCATTAAAACTCGTTTTTCAACCACTCCACAAATTTCTTGTTAACAAACTATAGTTTTGGCAAGTCGGTTAGGACATCTACTTTGTGCATGACACTAGTAATTTTTCCAACAATTGTTTACAGACAGATTATTTCACTTATAATTTACTATATCACAATTCCAGTGGGTCAGAAGTTTACATACACTAAGGCGACTGTGCCTTTAAACAGCTTGGGAAATTCCAGAAATGATGTCATGGCTTTAGAAGCTTCTGATAGTCTAATTGACATAATTTGAGTCAATTGGAGGTGTACCTGTGGATGTATTTCAAGGCCTACCTTTAAACTCAGTGCCTCTTTGCTTGACATCATGGGAAGATCAATAGAAATCAGCCAAGACCTAAAGAAAAAATGGTGGACCTCCACAAGTCTGGTTCATCCTTGGAAGCAATTTCCAAAGGCCTGAAGGTACCACGTTCATCTGTACAAACAATAGTATGCAAGTATAAACACCATGGGACCACGCAGCTGTAATACCGCTCAGGAAGGAGACGTGTTCTGTCTCCAAGAGATGAATGTACTTTGGTGCGAAAAATGCAAATCAATCCCAGAACAGCAAAGGAACAAAGTCAAGGTATTGGATTGGCCATCACAAAGCCCTGACCTCAATCCTAAAGAAAATGGAAAAAGCTGTGGGAGCAAGGAGGCCTACAAACCTGATTCAGTTACACCAGCTCTGTCAGGAGGAATGGGCAAAAATTCACCCAACTTATTGTGGGAAGCATGTGGAAGGCTACCCAAAATGTTTGACACAAGTTAAACATTTTCAAGGCAATGTTACCAAATACTAATGAATATATGTAAACCTCTGACCCACTGGGAATGTGATGAAAGAAATTAAAGCTGAAATAAATAATTCTCTCTACTATGATTCTGACATGACCACACAGCTGGGCAGTAGTCCAGGTGCAACAAAACTAGGGCCTGTAGTACCTGTCTGGTCAACAAAAAGGCAGAGCAACGTCCTATCATGGACAGACCTTTCCCATTTTAGAAACCATTCAGTCTATATGTTTTGACAATGAAAGCTTGATATCTAGGGTTAGACCCAGCGGTGTAGTCTCCTCAACTTGCTCAATAGCCACATTATTCAATAATAGATCTAATCGAGGCTTAGTGTTGAGCAAGTGATTTATCCCCAAAATTCTGCTTTTCGTTTTTGGGATATTTAGCACCAGCCTATCGCTAGTTACCCATTCTAAAACTGACTGGAGCTCTATTACTGGAGCATATCAGTTAAGTGTATCAGTTATTTATTTTAACGTTGCATCCGATGTGTATACTGTTGCGTTGGCAGTGTACACAGACACAGGCTTTATTCAAGGTCAGTGAAAGGTCATTTGTAAAAACAGAAAACAATAATGGCCCTCCTGCGGTACACCACACTCAGCTGAATTTGCATGAGAGAGGCTACCATTAACATAAACCCTCTGTTGTATTAATAAGGCAGAGAATGCAAATCCATAACAGCTATGTTGTTTCAGCAATAGGTTATGATCAATGACATCAAAAGTTGCATTGAAATCTAACAAAACACTTCCCACAATATTCTTACTATCAATTTCTTTCAGCCAATCATCAGTCATTTGTAAGCATGCTGGAAGTCTGCTGTTCATTTTTTTCCTGTAAAATAACTTTGTATTTGATCAAACACACATTTTTCCAAAAGTTTGCTATGCATTTATAACAGGCTGATTGGTCGGCTGTTTGAACCATTAAAGGGTGCTCTGCTATTCTTGGGTAGTGGAATGACCTTTGCCTCCCCCATGTCTGAGGGCACACACCGTCTACTAGGTTTAAATTGAAGTTGAGGCAAACCGGAGTCACAATGTATTACTCTACTAACCCAAGCAATTTACCATCCAGTTGTTGGTACCAGGTGGTTTGCCCTTATTTATAGATAGCAACAAAAAATAATCACCTCTTCCACACCCACTTTGTGGAATTCAAAACTACAGTGCTTGTCTTTCATTATTTGGTCCATTATGCATGAATATGAATACTTAGTGTTTGTTGTTAGCATGTCATACCTAAATTTCCTAATCTTGTCAACAAAAAAGTTATTAACCTTTCTAGCGCAGGCGTTCCGCTAGTGGAACCCCTCGACAACATTCCGCTGAAAAGGCAGCGAGGGAACTTCAATTTTTTTTGTTGAAATATGTAACTTTCACACATTAACAAGTCCAATACAGCAAATGAAAGATAAACATCTTGTTAATCTACCCATTGTGTCCGATTTCAAAAAGGCTTTACAGCGAAAGCACAACATATGATTATGTTAGGTTAGAGCCAAGTCACAAAAACACACAGCCATTTTCCCAGCCAAAGATAGGAGTCACAAAAAGCAGAAATATAGATAAAATTAATCACTAACCTTTGATGATCTTCATCAGATGACACTCATAGGACATCATGTTACACAATACATCTTTGTTTTGTTCGATAATGTGCATATTTATATCCAAAAATCTCAGTTTACATTGGCGCGTTACGTGCAGTAATGTTTTGATTCCGAAACATCCGGTGATTTTGCAGATAGCCATATCATTTCACAGAAATACTCATAATAAACATAGATAAAAGATACAAGTGTTATTCACAGAATTAAAGATAGACTTCTCCTTAATGCAACCGCTGTGTCAGATTTCAAAATAACTTTACGGAAAAAGCATAATCTGAGTACGGCGCTCAGAGCCCAATCCAGCCAAAGAAATATCTGCCATGTTGGAGTCAACAGAAGTTAGAAATAACGTTATAAATATTCACTTAACTTTGATGATCTTCATCAGAATGCACTCCCAGGAATCCCAGTTTGACAATAAATGACTGATTTGTTCCATAAAGTTCCATAAAGACCATCATTTATGTCCAAATAGCCACTTGTTGTTAGCGTGTTCAGCCCAGTAATCTATCTTCATGAGGCGCGAGCACTACGTCCAAACAAAAACTCGAAAAGTTCCGTTACAGGTCGTAGAAACATGTCAAACGATGTATAGAATCAATCTTTAGGATGTGTTTAAAATAAAACTTCAATAATGTTCCAACCGGAGAATTCCATTGTCTGTAGAAAAGCACTGGAACGAGAGCTAACTCTGTCGGGCCACGCGTCACGAGCCTGAGACACTCTGCCAGACGCATGACTCATTCAGCTCCCATTCCCCCCTCCTTTATAGCAGAAGCCTGAAACAAGTTTCTAAATCTAGTGGAAGCCTTAGGAAGTGCAACTTGACCCCATAGACACGGTGTATTCGGTAGACCAAGCTTTGAAAAACTACAAACCTCAGATTTCCCACTTCCTGGTTGGATTTTTCTCAGGTTTTCGCCTGCCATATGAGTTCTGTTATACTCACAGACATCATTCAAACAGTTTTAGAAACTTCAGAGTGTTTTCTGTAATATGCATATATTAGCATCTGGGACAGAGTAGGAGGCAATTCACTCTGGACACGCTATTCATCCAAAAGTGAAAATGCTGCCCCCTATCCCAAACAGGTTTTAAAGTGGTTGTCAATATCAAAGGGTTTTGTTATAAACAAATCATCTGCCTCAATGAAAGATGGCACCAAGTTTGCTTTCTTGTCTAGAATTGAATTTAAAGTACTCCAAAGCGTTTTACTATCATTCTTTATATAATTTATCTTTGTCTCATAGTGTAGTTTCTTCTTCTTTTTGTTTAGTTGTCACGACTTCCGCCAAAGTCGGTCCCTCTTCTTGTTCGGGCGGTGTTTGGCTGTCGACGTCACTGGCCTTCTAGCCATCGCCGATCCACTTTTCATTTTCCATTTGTTTTGTCTTTGTACGTCAAGGCTGAGAAATGTCTGTTCTTCCAACAGTCCGTCTCCTTCCTAGGGTACCGCATTTCCACTTCAGGGGTGGAGATGGAGAGTGACCGCATGTCAGCCGTGCGTAATTGGCCGACTCCCACCACGGTAAAGGAAGCGCAGCGGTTTCTAGGGTTTGTCAACTACTACCGGAGGTTTATCCAGGGCTTTGGTCAGGTAGCAGCTCCCATTACCTCACTGCTGAAGGGGGGACTGGTGCGACTGCAATGGTCGGCTGAGGCGGACAGGGATTTTGGTCATCCGGATCCCTCTTTGGCGTTCATAGTGGAAGGCTGGGATAGGAACACAGCACTCGGGCATGCCACCAAAGCTCCGCCCCTGTGCTTTCTTTTCGAAGAAGCTCAGCCCGGCGGAGCAAAACTATGATGTGGGGGACCGGGAGCTGTTGGCTGTTGTCAAGGCTCTGAAGGCGTGGAGGGGGCTAAACACCCTTTTCTCATCTGGACTGACCCCCGCAATCTGGAGTACATCCGGGCGGCGAGGAGACTGAACCCTCGCCAGGCAAGGTGGGCCATGTTCTTTACCCGTTTTGTTTTCACCCTGTCCTACAGACCAGGTTCCCAGAACGCTAAGGCAGACGCACTGTCCCGGATGTATGACACAGAGGAGCGGTCCATAGATCACACTCCCATACTTCCAGCCTCTTGCCTGGTGGCACCAGTGGTGTGGGAGCTGGATGCGGACATCGAGCGGGCGTTACGTACAGAGCCCAGTCCCCCCCAGTGTCCAGCTGGGTGTCTGTACATTCTGTCTGCTGTCCGCGACCGTTTGATCTATTGGGCCCACACGTCACCCTCCTCTGGTCATCCTGGCATCGGTCGGACGGTGCGCTGTCTTAGTTGGAAGTACTGGTGGTCCACCTTGGCCAAGGACGTAAGGGTTTATGTTTCCTCCTGCTTGGTGTGCGCCCAGTGCAAGGTCCCTAGGCACCTACCCAGAGGGAAGTTACAGCCCTTACCCGTTCCACAACGGCCGTGGTCGTACCTTTCGGTGGATTTCCTCACGGATCTTCCTCCCTCCAGGGTAACACCACGATCCTGGTCATTGTGGATCGGTTCTCTAAGTCCTGCCGTCTCCTTCCTTTGCCCGGTCTCCCTACGGCCCTACAGACTGCGGAGGCCCTGTTTACACACGTCTTCCGGCAGTACGGGGTACCTGAGGATATAGTGTCTGATCGAGGTCCCCAGTTCACGTCAAGGGTCTGGAGGGCGTTCATGGAACGTCTGGGGGTCTCGGTCAGCCTTACCTCAGGTTTTCACCCCAAGAGTAACGGGCAGGTGGAGAGAGTAAACCAGGATGTGGGTAGGTTTCTGCGGTCTTATTGCCAGGACCGGCCCATTCATCCCCTGGGTAGAGATGGCCCAAAACTTTCTCCGCCACTCCTCCACTAACCTCTCCCCCTTCCAGTGCGTACTGGGGTATCAGCCGGTTCTGGCACCTTGGCATCAGAGCCAGATTGAGGCTCCTGCGGTGGACAAATGGTTTAAGCGCTCGGAGGAGACCTGGGACGCCGCTCATGTGCACCTGCAACGGGCCGTGAGGCGTCAGAATGCGAGCGCCGATCGCCACCGCAGTGAGGCCTCGGTGTTCGCACCGGGGGACCGGGTCTGGCTCTCGACCCGAAACCTGCCCCTCCGCCTGCCCTGCCGGAAGCTGGGCCCGCGGTTTGTGGGGCCATTTGCTACAGGTTACAGCTTCCCCCAGATTATTGTATTAACCCCTCGTTCCATGTGTCTCTCCTCAGGCCGGTGGTGGCTGGTCCACTCCAGGAGTCTGAGACATCGAGGGGCGCCCGGCCCCCGCGCCTCTTCCTCCGTGTCGTCCCCGAGGTTGGTGTCGACGCGCTGCTGGAGCCGTGCGTCAAGGGGGGGGGTACTGTCACGACTTTTGCCGAAGTCGGTCCCTCTTCTTGTTCGGGCGGCGTTTGGCCGTCGACGTCACCGGCCTTCTAGCCATCGCCGATCCACTTTTCATTTTCCATTTGTTTTGTCTTTATTTTACACACCTGGTTTCAATTCCCCAATTACATGTTCATTATTTAACCCTCTGTTTTCCCCATGGTTTTTGTGAGTGATTGTTTTATTGTAAGTTCGGTCCGATGTTTGTGGGCTTGGTATTACCCCATGTATTTGGAGATTTTGAGTAAAGTTCCTTGTGTTACTCATCTCTGCTGTCCTGCGCCTGACTCCTCTGCACTAGCTACACCCTGATCCTTACATTAGTTTAGATACATGATTTCTCAATTTCCTGTGTTTGCCAGTCTGCTGTGTTGTCAGACTTATTTGCTATTCCCTTTGCCCCATCCCTCTTAGCCATACAATTTTTCAATTCATCATTTATCCATGGGGATTTGGCAGTTCAAACAGTCAGTTTTTTGATGGGTGCATGTCTATCAGCAACCGGAAGAAGCAGTTTCATAAATACTTCAAGTACAGCGTCCGGATGTTCCTCATTACACAAATTTTGTAGATTTGGCTATTATATTATGATCACTAAATCCGATGGGTGTGGAAACTGCTTTAGTGCAGGTTGTTCAGCAATAATAATAATAAGTGTTCCTTTTACCCAATTGAGAGGGTGTCCTCATCATGGACTTATGTTGAGGGTTGCATCACAGCTATAGGCTGTGTGATTGTGCGTGGATAGCATAGCCGAATATTGAGTCAGTCAAATTGGGGTTAGCCTAGATCTGTCGGCTCTTCCCCTTGTGTGTTGGGCTTGATGTGCTTCTCCAAGAAGTCTTGCACCTCCTTGGTAGTGGAAGACGTGGGAGGTCAAGATGAGTTGTGCTGGGTGGATGAAGCCGCATCTCAGGTTTAGTTCGCGTAGCTGTGATCTCACCTCATTGTAGGTTGCCCACTATTTCAGCAGTTTGGCACCCAGATCTGGGTAGATGCTGATCCTCTTCCCTGCATAGATCAGAGCCCCAAATTCCACTTCAAGGAGAACAATTTGCACTTTGACTTCAAAACTGTGGATTCTTACATTCATACACTGAGATCCGTTCCGTTTGCGGTGCGCAGTGGTTATCAGCAGCATCAGAAGGAAGTTGGGTTGCCTGCTTCCACACCGCTTCCACACAAGTCCTCTGACCCGCACATTGAATTTACAGGAATGATTTCTGAGTGATTCTGTTTTCTTTTTTAGGAGATGGATTTCCCCTTCTAACTTATTTTGCTCTATTTCCAGGTCATGGAATCGCCCCTCTGTCACATTGGCCACTGTCTCCAAACTTTCCACTTTAGTTGTGTGAGAAGTGCAGGAGATTCATTAATCGGTTTTAATTGCAGGGGCAGAGATAATTTCCTCACGAACATTCTCTTGGAAAGTAGTTGCCAACTCTTTCTGTTGTCTTGTAAAACAGTGAACGTCCCACACCACATTGATGTTATATGTTGACAATTATTGGAAAATAAGGCTGTTAGTTGATTTAGCAAAAGAAAACTACGAGAAAACCACGCGTTTCAATGCATGCCACCAGAACCTGCTCTCATAGTGTATTGTAGTGTATTTGAAGTTTATTGTCGTGTATTTGAGGTTTTAAAAGGCATCTGAACTTTGTCATTACCACTTTGAAGGATTTTCCCTTGCATCAAAATGTATCAACCCCTGCAAAACTGTCCTGTTATTGCAGGATTATTTTCTTGCTCTAGCAAAGTGTCTGAAATGAAGATCCTGCATCTGTACGTCTTATTAGAGGCTTGCACCATATAATATACCTAATTCATATCTTAATAATGTATTCCTCTCAACACTGAATTTTATAATATAATACTTAATGGATTAACATCGGCATACCTCTACATTTACAGCACAGTGGCGGCAGCAGCTGCCTCCCTCTTATTAAGTCAGAAGATCCTATTCCCATCATCCCAATACATTATTCATGCCTGAAGTCTCAGCTTTTATTATCAAAATATTTAGCAAATACACAGTAAATATATAGGGTGAAGCCAGCAATAATTTATTAAACTGTCAGTGAAGGCGTTGCAGTGGGATAATGAATTTTAAATTGACGAGAGCAACGTATTATTAAGTTTTATGCAAAGATGGCAAATCCTATAGCCAAGGGGAATACCGTACATGCCATGAATTAATGGCAGTTAGGCGTTCACTCCAATCCATGCAATGTAATGTAATTCCATCAAATAAAGAATTTCAACTCCACAGAATAATTTTATCACCCCAAAAATGCTGCTTAAATTCCATGTCAAGACTCTAATTTCGATATTAAACCGATAAATGATTGATTGTTCATTCCATAACTAGCAGTCGTATACTATCCTTTTAGAGGTGCAGGCGAAAAAGCGAGTAATGGGTACAACATTATGATTCACATCCATCACATCTCCATGCTACCTTCACCATATGCTAATACTAAGCCTAAATTACAATATATGGCACCATAAAAAGGTAAGAGGCAAACGCCCTTGTGAAGAGCGATGCTCCCAAGGGGGCCAATAGGATTTTTTATTTATTAATAAACAATTCTTATTTACAATGACGGCCTACACCTGCCAAACCTGGACAACGCTGGGCCAATTGTGTGCCGCCCTATGGTACTCCCAATCATGGCCAATTGTGATACAGCCTGGATTCGAACCAGGGTGTTTGTAGTGACACCTCTAGCACTGAGATGCAGTGCCTTAGACCACTGCGCCACTCGGGAGCCCAAGTAGTCCAAGTTGGGTATAAAAAGGTAGACGGAGGTGTTATATGTCAAAGTTAGTGCTACACATGCATCGTCTCTGACACGTGTGTTTGTAAATGGTTTCTAATCACAGTACAGTTGGGCTCTGATGGCTCTTAATTGCTAATCTAGTCCTGTTGCATTGGCAGGGTCAATCCTATCATCATTATGGTAGCATGCTGCCAAGACTAGAATTAGGGAAAGGACCCCTAGCCATCATTAACAGTTCTAGTTTGCTCATCTCCTCTGATTGATGGCCATTTATGGGGACTTCATCTTTAAGGTCAATGAAACCAGCTGCCAATTGAAAATGCCTACTGCTACCAGCAGTCCATTGGATCCAGGGCAACAGACAATGTTCTGAATAGAATTAAATGGCCATTAATAAATGGCAGAGTAGCTGTTGATGCCACCTGACCCTTTAGGTGACAATTAACAGAGAAGGACTCCTATCTGCATACTTTGTATCCCAGATTCTACTTCTGTTGAGCTTGGAGTTCAATGACTGGAGGTTCATCCCATGTAGCTTATCATCGTGTAGCTTATCATGTCTTCACCACCAACTTTTCTGGTTGGGGATTTACTTCAAAATTGTGATACCGGTATTAGAGGTCGACCGATTAATTGGAATGGTTAATTAATTAGGGCCGATTTCAAGTTTTCATAACAATCGGAAATCAGTATTTTTGGACACCGATTTTGCTGATAAAAAAAAAAAATGTACACCTTTATTTAACTAGGCAAGTCAGTTAAGAACACATTATTATTTTCAATGACAGCCTAGGAACGGTGGGTTAACTGCCTTGTTCAGGGGCAGAACAACAGATTTTTACCTTGTCAGCTCGGGGATTCAATCTTGCAACCTTACGGTTAACTAGTCCAACGCTCTAACCACCTGCCTCTCATTGCACTCCACGAGGAGCCTGCCTGTTACGCGAATGCAGTAAGAAGAAAAGGTAAGTTGCTAGCTAGCATTAAACTTATCTTATAAAAAAACAATCAATCAATCATAATCACTAGTTAACTACACATGGTTGATGATATTACTAGTTTATCTAGCGTGTCCTGCATTGCATATAATCGATGCGGTGCGCATTCGCGAAAAAGGTACCTAACCATAAACATCAATGCCTTTCTTAAAATCAATACACAAGTATATATTTTTAAACCTGCATATTTAGTTAATATTGCCTGCTAACATGAATTTCTTTGTGTCACTTCTCTTGCAACAGAGTCAGGGTATATTCAGCAGTTTGGGCCGCCTGGCTCGTTGCGAACTGTGTGAAGACTATTTCTTCCTAACAAAGACGGGGGATGATTTAACAAAAGCGCATTTGCGAAAAAAGCACAATCGTTGCACGACTGTACCTAACCATAAACATCAATGCCTTTCTTAAAAGCAATACACAGAAGTATATATTTTTAAACCTGCATATTTAGCTAAAAGAAATCCAGGTTAGCAGGCAATATTAACCAGGTGAAATTGTGTCACTTCTCTTGCGTTCATTGCACGCACAGTCAGGGTATATGCAACAGTTTGGGCCGCCTGGCCGTTGCGAACTAATTTGCCAGAATTTTACCTAATTATGACATAACATTGAAGGTTGTGCAATGTAACAGGAATATTTAGACTTATGGATGCCACCCGTTAGATAAAATACGGAACGGTTCAGTATTTCACTGAAAGAATAAATGTTTTGTTTTTGAGATGATAGTTTCCGGATTCGACCATATTAATGACCCAAGGCTCGGATTTCTGTGTGTTATTATGTTATAATTAAATCTATGATTTGATAGAGCAGTCTGACTGAACGATGGTAGGCACCAGCAGGCTCGTAAGCATTCATTCAAACAGCACGTTCGTGCGTTTTGCCAGCAGCTCTGCTGTTTATGACTTCAAGCCTATCAACTACCGAGATTAGGCTGGTGTAACCTATGTGAAATGGCTAACTAGTTAGCTGGGTGCACGCTAATAGCGTTTCAAACGTCACTCGCTCTGAGACTTGGAGTAGTTGTTCCCCTTGCTCTGCATGGGTAACGCTGCTTCGAGGGTGGCTGTTGTCGATGTGTTCCTCGTTCGAGCCCAGGTAGGAGCGAGGAGAGGGATGGAAGCTATACTGTTACACTGGCAATACTAAAGTGCCTATAAGAACATCCAATAGTCAAAGGTATATGAAATACAAATGGTATAGAGATAAATAGTCCTATAATTCCTATAATAACTACAACCTAAAACTTCTTACCTGGGAATATTGAAGACTCATGTTAAAAGGAACCACCAGCTTTCATATGTTCTCATGTTCTGAGCAAGGAACTTAAACGTTAGCTTTCTTACATGGCACATATTGCACTTTTACTTTCTTCTCCAACACTTTGTTTTTGCATTATTTAAACCAAATTGAACATGTTTCATTATTTATTTGAGGCTAAATTGATTTAATTGATGTATTATATTAAGTTAAAATAAGTGTTCATTCAGTATTGTTGTAATTGTCATTATTACAAATAAATTTTAAAAATCGGCCGATTAATCGGTATCAGCTTTTTTGGTCCTCCAATAATCGGTATCGGTATCGGCGTTGAAAAATCATAATTGGTCGACCTCTAACCGGTATGTTGCTCCTGGGCTTCAGTGTTAGTCTACAGTACACGCCTTGTTCAGTGAGTTGAGTTTAGGGGCTGTAGTGCACTGCAGCATCTTATATTTATCCGCCTTTTTTAGTTGTTCCCAAATTAATTGTACACCAAAGGGAGGTGGTGTCGGCCAACACACAAGCGGTATATCAGAATACAAAACGTCAGATAATGAAGACAGATTTGATACAAATTGAGCATTAGACTCCACCAAGTGGATTTTCATTACTCCTAAGCCCTTGATTGTTCTATTTCACTAATGGATAAGTGAAAAGAACCTGCTTCACCCAGACACCTCCAGAGGATCGAAAAAATGGCCTGGTCCTTTAGAATAAACTTCCCTCTGACTGCACCCTGCACCAGCCATCCTCTAATCATTCTAGCAGTACACTGTTTCTGAGAATGTGAGCACTGCTATTACCATCACACAAGTCTCTATGGAATGAAATGGAACCCCAAACACATGTTAATATCAAGTCAGGGATGTCCTCAACTTTCCCCTGACAAAAAGACTGGCCACATTGTTCTGTATGAGACAAAGGGCCCAGTGCAATGACCAGTGAATGTGCCGTGAAGAGGGTGCCTTGTTACGCTCCCCAGTGCCATGTTACACTCCCCTCTGAACCATATCGGGTTGTCCTCATCAGTAAAAGTGTGTGTGTGTGTGTGTGTGTGTGTGTGTGTGTGTGTGTGTGTGTGTGTGTGTGTGTGTGTGTGTGTGTGTGTGTGTGTGTGTGTGTGTGTGTGTGTGTGTGTGCGTTTGTTTGTCTGTGTGGGTACACGCGTTCTAAAAGAGTAAATTCCTGTCCTGCACTCACCTCTCTCTGCTAAGCCCTCTGGGGCCCCAAAGACCACACACACACACACAATATCTGCTCAGATCAGGTGACAGTTCAATAGAAAGTCAGCCTTGTTTGTTGGCCAACTCTGACCACTCACATTACATCCTGACTCATGTCAAATCATATCATTTTAATCCAATCTCTTTTATTAAATTCTCCGCCATGTACCCCCCCTTCCTCTTGGGGGGAATCTTTTGGAAAATGTCAGACAACAAATTAAAATAATATTGCATGGTAGTGTAGACGAGGGGACACTTTCATTTCATATCCCTTTCATTACAAGTCTGAGAGCAAATGAGGTAAATAGATGGAAAGTGTAAACGATTGGCTACTACACATCACTTAATATGAGGCCTCTGAGTGGACCCCTACCTATATGTGCAGTACATATCTACCTCAACTACCTCGTACCCATGCACATTCACTCGGTACTGGTACTCTCTATATATAGCCATGTTAATTTCGACTCCCTATATACGGTGCATTCGGAAAGTATTCAGACCCCTTGACTTTTTACACATTTTGTTACGTTACAGTCTAGTTTCTAAAATTAAAAAAAAAAAAAATCCCTCCTCAATCTACACACAATACCCCATAATGACAAAGCAAAAACAGGTTCAGAAATGTTGCAAATGTATAGAAAAAAATCTAAAACTGAAATATCACATTCAGACCCTTTACTCAGTACTTTGTTGAAGCACCTTTGGCAGCGAATACAGCCTTGAGTCTTCTTGGGTATGATGCTACAAACTTGCCAAACCTGTATTTGGGGAGTTTCTCCCATTCTTCTCTGCAGATCCTCTGGCACAGCCATTTACAGATCTCTCTAGAGATGTTTGATCGGGTTCAAGTCCGGGCTCTGGCTTGGCCACTCAAGGACATTCAGAGACTTGTCCGGAAGCCACTCCTGCATTGTCTTGGATGTGTGCCTAGGGTCGTTGTCCTTTTGGAAGGTGAACCTTCGCCTCAGTCTGACGTCTTGAGCGCCCTGGAGCAGGTTTTCATCAAGGATCTATCTATACTTTACTCCATTCATCTTTCCCTCGATCCTGACTAATCTCCCAGTCCCTGCCGCTGAAAAACATCCCCAGAGCATGATGCTGCCACCACCATGCTTCACCGTAGGGATGGTGCCCGGTTTCCTCCAGACGTGACACTTGGCATTCAGGCTTGGTTTCATCAGACCAGAGAATCTTGTTTCTCATGGTCTGAGAGTCCTTTGGGTGCCTTTTGGAAAACTCCAAGCAGGCTTTCATGTGCCTTTTATTGAGGAGTGGTTTCCGTCTGGCCACTCTACCATAAAGGCTTGATTGGTGGAGTGCTGCAGAGATGGTTGTCCTTCTGGAAGGTTCTAACATCTCCACACAGGAACTCTGGAGCTCTGTCAGAGTGGCCATCGGGTTCTTGGTCACCTCCCTGACCAAGGCCCTTCTCCCCCGATTGCTCAGTTTGGCCAGACGGCCAGCTCTAGGAAGAGTCTTGGTGGTTCCAATCTTCTTCCATTTAATAATGATGGAGGTCACTATGTTCTTGTGGACCTTCAATGCTGCAGAAATTTTGGGGCACCCTTCCCCAGATCTGTGCCTCGACAAAATTCCGTCTCGTAGCTGTACGGACAATTCCTTTAAACTCATGGCTAGGTTTTTTTTCTGACATGCACTGTCAACTGTGGGACCTTATATAGACAGGTGTGTGCCTTTCCAAATAATTTCCAATCAATTGAGTTTACCACATGTGGACTCCAATCAATGGAAACAGGATGCACCTGAGCTAATGTAACGGTGTAGCTTCCGTCCCTCTCCTCACCCCTACCTGGGCTCAAACCAGGGACCCTCTGCACACATAGACAACAGCCACCCTCGAAGCATCGTTACCAATTGCTCCACAAAAGCTGCGGCCCTTGCAGAGCAAGGGGAACAACTACTTCAAGGTCTCAGAGTGAGTGACGTCACCGATTGAAACGCTATTAGCGCGCACCCCGCTAACTAGCTAGCCATTTCACATCGGTTACACAAAATTTTTACTCTCATATCAAAGGGTCTTAATACTGTACTTATGTAAATAAGGTATATATATATTTTTTTTATGCATTTGCAAAAATATTGAAAAAATTGTTTTTGCTTAGCCATTACGGGGTATTGTGTGTAGATTGATGAGGAAAACATTTGTTTTCTGTACCGTAACAAAATCTGGAAAAAGTCAAGGGATCTGAATACTTTCCGAATGCAATGTATTATGTTCTACTCCCTATAGCCATGTTATTTTTTACTCCTCCTTTTTACCCCTTTTCACTACCTGTTGTCTACGAAGCATGTGACAAATAAAATGTTATTGATTGATTTGAATCCAGGTGTACTGATATAACACAGTGACATATGTAAAGACTTAATTTTGATTTCCCCTAATGATACATTTATAAATTTTAAATAATCTACCGTACACTGAGACTTTAAGCACTGTTAGAAATGGAGGGACAGTAGTTGCTGATTATATTTCCATAAATAATTTGTGACATCAAAATTGTGCAAATTACAGTTCATAAAACACTTAATTGCTCTGGGAAAATCAATGAATTACATGTTTATTGTCAATAATCATATCTAGCTGTTCTTTGTGGCATAGTCTTCCCTTTGGAAACTATTTCAGTGGAATTTGCATTAATTCAACTCACATGAGTGATATTGATTGTCTGAAATGCATTTTGGCAAATGAAACCATAGCCGACAGCGTGAAGCCAGAGGGAACAGATTTGTTTTGATGAATTATGCTTCTCCAGTAAATCCTTGCAATAATTCAGACATGTTTTTCTAAGGGATTTCACACATATACAGGCACACACACACGCACACTTGCGTACACACACACACAGTTTGAGTTACATTTCTTCTGGGAATAACATGATACAGTATTATCATTCTGAAACTGCCACCTGTTTGAATCGACAAATTGCTCCTGAGTGAGAAAAACCTTGACGAATAATCTCTGAAAACATTTCTACCCATATACTGTAATACCTGTATATCTTCCTCTATCCCAGAGACAGAAGCCTGTTCAATAATGCAGCAGGCATTCAGTTGAACCTGCTTTGTAAAGTTATAACTTCCTTACAGTATGTGAAATCATTATGGCATTTTCCAGTGGCATTTTCCAGGCCATTATTTCAGGAAGCAGATGATATGGCATCTGATCTGTAGTCTGACAGAGGGATAGTTATAAGTCAGAAGGAGCACCACACTGTTGAATTCTGCAGAAATAGCTTTACAAACACCCACAGCTTTATACAATAATTTGAGTCTGCTTCTAACAGCAGGAAAATAGTCCTGCAACAACAGGAAATTTGAATTATTATGTGGATTTAAATTTATGGACATTTTTGTAGCGGTTGATTTGTCGGGCAAATCAAGTCTGAAATTGAATGTGAAAATGATAAACTATAAAAGTATTTTTTAAACCTTGTACACACGTTACAATTGTTATTTCGTGCTGTGCAGGAACATTCTCTACAACAGACCTGTAACAGTAACATCTTTTTTGGTATCTCTGATGCTACGGTGGTGGAAATAGAAGTGTCACTCACGGGGTAGTAACAAATCATCTAATCCCCAATCACTGCAGGCTAGGAATGAACACGTCTCCTCCTCCACAAGAGTGAAACTAATGGGATATGGAGATGATGAGTGTTTCTGTGTGTGACGCATGTGGTTCCAGACTGCTTCAGCCCCTCACTGATGCACTGGCACCAAGGAGAAGGAGACTGAATGAACTTAAATCCTTTTGGGAAGATTTAATACATCTCCTCATGAATATTTGACGTGTCTTTGCTATACTTAGCCTCTGAACCACGCATCCATCATCTTGTGCAACAGATGTTCTTGCTACACCGGGTAATGGATTATCATGTTCCACAACACATCTGAACCAGCAGTGTGGGATGGGAAACAATGTGTTCACCATTGTTGGTATAGATTTGCTCTCATCGTAGCCTTATTGTCTGAATCTGAGCTTGACCAAAAAGGGTCTGAAACATTCTGTTCTCAGAAGGTTATGTGGCTCTATGACAAGATGATGACATCTTGGAGATACTATGCCCGTAGGCCTACAAAAAAAAACGGTGTGAGAAGTCTGCCTAGTTCTTCATGTTGAGTGGCTGCTAATGAATTCACCAGGGATTTCTATTGCAACATGGTCTCATTAGAAAATGTGACATGTCCGCTTATTGACAACTGCTCTCTATACAGATCTTAATTTGACCAGTTTCTCATAGCAGGTAAATAATTCCGCAGCAACAGGAAATGTGAATTATTATTAATCAAATGGCCACCCGGACCATTTACATTGCAGGTGGGTACACAGACGGGACAGACGAGGGTCAAAACCAGGAGGGCGAGAAAAAGAGAGGCTGGGAAAAACAGGAGCTGACAAGACAAATGCTGGTAAGCATGACGAACTGGCAACATGTCACGCCCTGACCTTAGAGAGCCTTTTTATGTCTCTATTTGGTTTGGTCAGGGTGTGATTTGGGGTGGGCATTCTATGTTTTGTTTTCGATGATTTTGTGTTTCTATGTTTTGGCCTGGTATGGTTCTCAATCAGGGACAGCTGTCTATCGTTGTCTCTGATTGGGAAGCATACTTAGGTAGTCCTTTTTCCCTCCTTTCGTTGTGGGTAGTTGTCTTTGTTTGTGGCACAATAGCCCTTAAGCTTCACGGTCGTTTTTGTATTGTTTATTGTTTTGTTGGCGTCATTCCAAAATAGAAGTAATGTACGCTCATCACGCTGCGCTTTGGTCCACTTCATTCGATGGCCGTGACAGAACTACCCATCACCAAGGGACCAAGCAGCGTGCGTCAACCTGGAGGACGAGCTGGACCGGGGAGGGGAGCATGTGACTGGTCAGGCACCGTGTTATGGGGTGATGCGCACGGTATCTCGAGTGAGCATTCACAGGCCAGTGCTCTGTGCCAGCGTCCCGCATTTGCCGGGTGGAAGTGGGCATCCAGCCAGAACGGGTAGTGCCAGCTCTGCGCTCGAGACCGCCAGTGCGCCTCCACAGCCCAGTGTATCCGGTGCCAGCGCCAAGAACCAAGCCTCCAGTATGTCTCCCCAGCCTGGTGAGTCCTGTGCCTGCTGCCAGAACCAGGCCTCCTGTATGTCTCCCCAGCCTGGTGAGCCCTGTGGCAGCTCCACGTACCAGTCTGCCCATACGTCTCCTCACTCCAGTGATGATCCAGGGCAAGAAGCCTCCAGTGATGATCCATGACACAAAGCCTCCAGTGATGATCCATGGCAAGAAGCCTCCAGTGATGATCCATGGCACAAAGCCTCCAGTGATGATCCATGGCACGAAGCCTCCAGTGATGATCCATGGCACAAAGCCTCCAGTGATGATCCATGGCAAGAAGCCTCCAGTGATGATCCATGGCAAGAAGCCTCCAGTGATGACCCATGGCACGAAGCCTCCAGTGATGATCCATGGCAAGAAGCCTCCAGTGATGATCCATGGCACGAAGCCTCCAGTGATGATCCATGGCACGAAGCCTCCAGTGATGATCCATGGCAAGATGCCTCCAGTGATGATCCATGGCACGAAGCCTCCAGTGAAGAGTCATGGCACGAAGCCTCCAGTGACGGCCTCCAGTCCGGAGCCAACAGCGACGGTCCCCAGTCCGAAGCCTCCAGTGACGGCCTCCAGTCCGGAGCCAACAGCGACGGTCCCCAGTCCGGAGCCTCCAGCGACGGTCTCCAGTCCGGAGTCTCCAGCGACGGCCTCCAGTCCGTAGCCTCCAGCGATGGAGGTGGTGGTGGAGGCAGTGGTGGAGCGGGGTCTGCGTCCCGCACCTGAGCCGCCATCGCGGATAGATGCCCACCCAGACCCTCCCCTATAGGTTCAGGTTTTGCGGCCGGAGTCCGCACCTTTGGGGGGGGGGTACTGTCACGCCCTGACCGTAGAGAGCCTTTTTATGTCTCTATTTGGTTTGGTCAGGGTGTGATTTGGGGTGGGCATTATATGTTTTGTTTTCTATGATTTTGTGTTTCTATGTTTTGGCTGGGTGTGGTTCTCAATCGGGGACAGCTGTCTATCGTTGTCTCTGATTGGGAACCATACTTAGGCATCCTTTTTCCCACCTGTGTTTTGTGGGTAATTGTTTTCTGTATAGTTTATGCACCTTACAGAACTGTTTCGGTTTTCCCTCTTGTTTATTTTGTTTGAGTGTTTTGTGATCTAATAAAATCATGAACACTTACAACGCTGCGCTTTGGTCCGATCCTCATTACAACGAACGGGACATGAATGTATCGAGCTGTCTGTTTAAAATACCTGCACACAGCTCAGACAGCCATGCATACCCCTCAAGACATGGCACCAGAGGTCTCTTCACAATCCTCATATTCAGAACAGACTATGGGAGATGCACAGTACTACATAGAGCCATGACTACATGGAACTCTATTTTACATCAGGTAACTGATGCAAGCAGTAGAATCAGATTTTTTTATATTTTTAAATACACCTTATGGAACAACGGGGACTGTGAATAGACACACACAAAGGTACAGACACGTCCACATTGTTGTATGGTGGTATCAACCATGTTGTATTGTAGATATGTATTGGTGTAATAATGTTATATGATGTACTGTTTTAAATTTCGTTTTATATATAATGTAAGTGCTTTAATATGTTTGACAGCAGCTAATGGGGATTCCTAATAAATACAAATACAAATTGTGAACAAAATATATATGCCATTGCATACTTTCATATGTTCATTACTCTTGGTCCCAAATTTATGGGATAGTTTATTATATCTTAGTGAGGCGCTGTCCTTATATAGAGGTCAGATGTTATAGTGGTTCTCAAATGGCTCCTGGGTTTTTTCACCCTAAACCCATTCCATCTTCTTATAGAATTTTGCAGGTTAGTGAATGTTCCATTTATAGCTGCCATCAGGGCAGGTTCCGTTGATTCTCCTGTAATCGGATGATAATTTTTTACTGGTTTGTAGTAAAAACGTTCAGATGTTTTGCAGTGACGCACGGCTGCATAGATCAGACCCACAACGCTGTGGATATTGAATGAGACCGGCTGAAGAGGCACTTTATCTGTAGGCAGAGAATTCCATTATTCAAATCTGAAATCAATCAGTGTGCCAGCCCGGGCACAGACCCATTTCAAACATCCAGCTGAATCATTTAACGATTAGGCCTGGATAAATGACCCTTTAAGCACATAAGGCAAACAAATTGGATGTTGCTTAAGTTCCCACCAACATCAGCAACACCGCTGGTGTCAGCTACTTGTGATCGAGGGTTCTGCAATTAGAATGTGATAATGTTCTCTCCTTAACTGCAGTACCTTTTTACTTATCTATTTTGTAAATTATGATTCTTTGTTTTTGGTTTGTTGGCTGTAATATGTGTTTTCCTTTGACTTATTTACATTCGTAGTATCACAATGTTCCACATATTGTCTATCTTCTATAGGTAAGAATGATTGAAGATTGTAGATAAACTACCAGAACCTTATCAGCTAAGGAAGTCACCAGAGACTACCGTAGATGTAATGCACATCATGAGTTCCACAGATTAAGAAGTTACAGAGGGAAGGTCATTCTTGCTCACCATATAAAGATTGTCATTCTTACTCACCATATAGGCTAGGCTGCTGAAGGCTGGACAAGTCACTCATAATGTCTGACCAATGACATCAAAGGTCAAAAAGAGCTTCAGGGGATCTGTGTGACAGATAGAAACCTAGCTGCATGTTATGGAAACCTATTTAATGGTACTTTCCCTTTCAATGACTTTATCAAGGACATTATCTACAATCAAACCAAAGGTGTCCGTCCCAAATGGCACCATATTCCCTATATAGTGCACTACTTTTGACCAGACCCATATGGACCCTGGTAAAAAGTAGTGCACTACAGTGCATATAGAAAGTCTACACCCCCTTGAACATTTTTCACATTCTGCTGCCTTAAAATTTAATCTAAAAGGGGATTCAATTAGATGTTTTTTCCTACAGATATACATAATCTACTCCACATTTTCAATGTGAAAGAAAGTTATAGAACATTTTCTAAATTAAGAATAAAAAACAAATAATAATGACATATCATAATTGGATAAGTCTCAACCTGTCACGTTCTGACCTTAGTTCCTTTTTTATGTCTTTATTTTAGTCTGGTCAGAGCGTGAGTTGGGGTGGGCATTCTATGTTGTTTTTCTATGTTTTGTTCTGTTCTATTTCTATGTGTTTGGCCTAGTATGGTTCTCAATCAGAGGCAGGTGTCAGTCGTTGTCTCTGATTTGGAGCCATATTTAGGTAGCCTGTTTTCCTTTGTGTTTTGTGGGTGGTTGTTTCCTGTGTCTGTGTTTGCACCATACGGGACTGTTTTGATTTTTGTTTGTTCATTCACTTTGTTATTTTGTATTTTTGTAGTGTTAAGTTTTATATATTAAAATGGACACTTACCACGCTGCACATTGGTCCGATATCTCTTACTCCTCGTCAGAAGAAGAGGAAAGTCGTTACACAACCCCCCGGACATAACACTTGGTGGAAGCACATTACAGCTGTGAATCCTTTTCATTAATACCAACTTTGCACAACTCTTAGGGCAACATGTGTCCATTGTTTTTGTCAAAATTGCTCAAGCTCTTTAAATTTGGTTTGGAATCATTGATGGACAGCAATATTCAAACCTTGTCTCTAATTTTCAAGCAAATTTAAGTCAGAACTGGAACACCTCTTAAATCAGGAACATTCAACATCTCTTGGAACTGGATATACTGTAAGAGTTGTGCAAATTTGGTAGAATTGTTATGAAAATGATTCACAGCTGTAATGACTGCCAAAGGTGCCTCCAACTAGTATTGACTCAGGGTGTGGAGACTTATCCAATTATAATATATGATATTTCAGTTTTTAGAAATGTTCTATAACTTTTTTTCACTTTGAAAATGTGGACTAGGTTGTTTAGATCTCTAGGGGAAACAATATAATTTAATCCCTTTTTAGATTTTATTTTAAGGCAGCAAAATGTAAAATTCAAGGGGGTTAAATTATAGAAGCAGGGTATGGTGGAGTTTCGAGAATTTTTTTCCTTTCTCCTACTTCCCTTTTAAGGGCACAAGGACATTTCCTTTCCGAGCTAAAAACAAATCGTTGAGAGATATTGGAGACCTTTCAGGGTTTTATCAAGGGGAATTTAAGGTCTATAGATTGTGTCTGTGCATGTTACATCTTACTTAACTCCTCCGTCAATTTCACATACTGTAAGTAATTGCTCCAGAAAGGAAAATAATGTGCTTTATCTGCCAGTCCGGATTCTCTGTCAAAGATAGATGAGGGTGAGGCTGTAATACGTTCATCATTAAATGTATTAGATAAAAGGACAAACAATGTTGGTTAGAGCCTTATCTGATAAAAGCACCACTTGCTGTAATGTGCCAAATGATGCACTACAGAAGATTCACATGGCTTTTCTACATTCTGATGAGGGAATTGTATTGTTCTAGGTTGTTCCACAGTCAGGGTGAGATACTGCAGCTGGTCACTAGGATTTAATCTACTCCATGCAACTTGGCTGTTTCTGAAACAAGGCAGGCAATAACCTCTGATTGCTTTATTCAGCCTTATGAGAATACAAGACTGATTTCCGTTTATCTGAATCTCTGTTGTACTGAGATTACTCAGGTTAAGAATGTAATACAGTGCCTTGCAAAGCATTCATACCCCTTGGATTTCTTCACATTTTATTGTGTTAAAAAGTGAGATTCAAATGGATTTCATTCCATTTTTGTCAACAGTCTACACAAAATGCTCTAATGTCAAAGTGGAAGATTTACACAGACTGGATATAAGGATTGGAAACCAGCACTAAATCCTATGCCTGTTGTCCTCCCTCCCTGTACTGGGAGAAAAGCAGAGTGGACCGCTACATCTCCAACTCATCTGTCTTGAAAGGATATAATAACATCTGAACTTCAAGCCGCTGCGTCTGGCTTTTCTCTCCTCCTCCCAGTCTACTGTATGCTCATCAGACACAGATCTGACAGGTAGGACCTATCCATCAGCTGCAGATTATGACTACGTCCCAAATGGCATCCTATTCCTTTTATAGTGCACTACTTTTGACCAGGGATCTGGCATGGGGTGCCGTTTGGGATTCACACTTATGTGAGATGACCTACAGGTGTAGGATCTTAATTTGATCACTCTTTTGTTATTCTCTTTTGTTGCTCTCTTTTGTTGCTGTCGTGATTTACATAATTTCTACGAAAACCCACATTAACACACCTTTATATTAACAGTATTTCATTTTCATGTAGTCTACTTTTGGCCAGCTAATAGCCTATAGGACTAAATGTTAAAATCCTTTTGCTGCAGGATTATTTTGCTGTGACAATATAGGTAAAATTAAGATCCTGCATTTGTCTCCATTGGCTGCAGACTATGTGATATGACCTCATATAGCCTCCCTCACCTTCACCACCATGACAGGTTCTGTCTATCATACAGAGATATAAAGAGAGTGACAGAAAGGATTCCAGAGTCGAATGAACGCATGTATCAGAGAGCAATGAGAGAGCAATCAGACTTTGTAATAGAGTCAAATCCCCACTCCCAAGGTTTTCCTGCCAATTAATAGAATATAAAATGTTTTAGATTAGAACATTGTTTCTGATATCTGACTTTTTGGCTGCCTGCTCATGAGAACGTTTCACTGATTTTGTCCTGCCATAAAATAAGATTGCCAACATGAACAATTTTGCATTAATGCCCATATTTTGAATGGGGTTTCAAGAAAAGTAATGAAAAAAGAGTGAAGAGATATAGCATTTCATTATAAACGGAGATAGCTGCCTGCCTCATATGGAAATTCTTCTGTACTCTTTCCAATAGATGTAATTTTAAAATGCTATCGCTCCCACAATGACCCAGAGAAAGTGTAGACCAAGCATATCTGTACACTCTGATGGAATGAAGCAAAACAAATTCCCTATAGAAAATAGACATTGCTCATAATATCATTTAAAAATTGCTAAGGTTGCATTCAACAGCATCACGGTTGTCAAGATTAAGCTCCAATAAGCATTTTTTCAGAGGTAGTTGTTTTCAAACTCACTTTTTGAGACTCAGGGCTGGATTCAATCCATATTGCAGAAGTAGGCTATTACGGAAGATATGCGTTTTAGCTTGATTTAAATTTAAAGGCAATGTTCCCGTGTTCGAAGAGACTGCATTCACGGTGAACTTTGCATATGTCGGCTCAATCGGATATTACCTTAAATATTTTATGCGGATCTTCCGCGATACTTCCGCGATATGGATTATATCCAGCCCTCAGTCTTGGAAAATGAACATCCTATAATTACACATTACTGCACTGTGCCATTGTCTCATTACTGGCAACAAGCACCACAGCCTCTCTCAATGTCACACCATAGTTCTACGTGACCTTCATGGAAGTCACAGAGGATGTAATCCTGTTATAGCTCCATTAGTGATGAGCGCTGCTGCTTTCTTGATAGAGAACCATGTCTAATGGGTTACTTTCTTTGTGGGGATGTTTAATTTTGTATTAATCACCATACATGGATTCTATAGGACTCATACTTAATTCAACTTTAAAAGTAGTTCCGGTATATTGTTTTTGTGTAAAAAATTGTTTTTTACGTTTATTGGAATTTAACAAGGTTCAGTGGATATACAGTTGAAGTGGGAAGTTTACATACACTTACATTAGAGTCATTAAAACCAGTTTTTCAACCACTCCACAAATTTCTTGTTAACAAACTATAGTTTTGGCAAGTCAGTTAGGACATCTACTTTGTGCATGACACAAGTCATTTTTCCAACAGTTGTTTACAGACAAATTATTTCACTTATAATTCACTATATCACAATTCCAATGGGTCAGAAGTTTACATACACTAAGTTGACTGTGCCTTTAAACAGCTTGGAAAATTCCAGAAAATGATGTCATGGCTTTAGAAGCTTCTGATAGGCTAATTGACATAATTTCAGTCAGTTGGTGGTGTAACTGAAGGTACCACGTTCATCTGTAGAAACAATAGTAAGCAAAGTATAAACACCATGGGACCACACAGCCGTCATACCGCTCAGGAAGGAGACACATTCTGTCTCCTAGAGATGAACGTACTTTGGTGTGAAAAGTGCAAATCAATCAAAGAACAACAGCAAAGGACCTTGTGAATATGCTGGAGGAAACAGGTGCAAAAGTATCTATATCCACAGTAAAACGAGTACTATATCAACATAACCTGAAAGTCCGCTCAGCAAGGAAGAAGCCACTGCTCCAAAACCGCCATAAAAAAGCCAGACTACGGTTTGCAACTGCACATGGGGACAAAGATCGCACTTTTTGGAGAAATGTCCTCTGGTCTGATGAAACAAAAATAGAACTGCTTGGCCATATTGACCATCATTATGTTTGGAAGAAAAAGGGGGACACTTGCAAGCCGAAGAACACCATCCCAACCGTGAAGCACGGGGGTGGCAGCATCATGTTGTGGGGGTGCTTTGCTGCAGGAGGGACTGGTGCACTTCACAAAATAGATGGCATCATGAGGATGGACAATTATGTGGATATATTGAAGCAACATCTCAAGACATCAGTCAGGACATTAATGCTTGGTTGCAAATGGGCCTTGGTGTCACGCCCTGACCATAGAGAGCTTTTTATGTCTCTATTTTGGTTTGGTCAGGGTGTGATTTCGGTGGGCATTTATTTTTATTTTTTTCTATGATTTGTATTTCTGTGTGTTTGGCCGGGTGTGGTTCTCAATCAGAGGCAGCTGTCTATCATTGTCTCTGATTGAGAACCATACTTAGGTAGCTTTTTCCCACATGGTTTTTGTGGGTAGTTATTTTCTGTTTAGCTGTTTTGTTTGCCTGACAGAACTGTTCGCTTTCATTCTCCTGTTTGTTGTTTTTGTTCGATTGGTTTTTTAAGTGTTCATGATTAAATCATGAACACTTTAAACGCTGCACCTTGGTCCACTCTTCCTTCAGCCCACGAGAAACGTGACACTTGGACAATGACCCCAAGTATTCTTCCAAAGTTGTGGCAAAATGGCTTAAGGACAACAAAGTCAAGGTATTGGAGTGGCCATCTCAAAGCCCTGACCTCAATCCTATAGAAAATTTGTGGGCAGAACTGAAAAAGAGTGTGCGAGCAAGGAGGCCTACAAACCTGACTCAGTTACACCAGCTCTGTCAGGAGTAATGGGCCAAAATTCACCCAAGTTATTGTGGGAAGCTTATGGAAGGCTACCCAAAACGTTTGACTCAAGTTAAACAATTTAAAGGCAATGCTACCTAAATCTAATTGAGTGTATGTAAACTTCTGAACCACTGGGAATGTGATGAAAGAAGTACAAGCTGAAATAAATCATTTTCTCTACTATTATTCTGCCATTTCACATTCTTAAAATAAAGTGGTGATCCTAACTGACCTAAAATAGGGAATTTTTACTAGGATTAAATGTCAGGAATTGTGAAAAACTGAGTTTAAATGTATTTGGCTAAGGTGTATGTAAACTTCCGACTTCAACTGTATGTGTCTCTAATATGGTCATACGTTGGGCAGGAGGTTAGGAAGTGCAGCTCAGTTTCCACCTCATTTTGTGGGCAGTGTTTACATAGCCTGTCTTCTCTTGAGAGCCAGGTCTACCTATGGCGGCCTTTCTCAATAGCAAGGCTATGCTCACTGAGTCTGTACATAGTCAAAGCTTTCCTTAAGTTTTGGTCAGTCACAGTGGTCAGGTATTCTGCCACTGTGTACTCTCTGTTTAGGACCAAATAGCATTCTAGTTTGCTCTGTTTTTTTGTTAATTTTTTCCAATGTGTCAAGTAATTATCTTTTTGTTGTTTCATGATTTGGTTGGGTCTAATTGTGTTGCTGTCCTGGGGCTCTGTGGGGTGTGTTTGTGTTTGTGAACAGTGCCCCAGGACCAGCTTACTTAGGGGACTCTTCTCCAGGTTCATCTCTCTGTAGGTGATGGCTTTGTTATGGAAGGTTTGGGAATCGCTTGCAGACTGTGTAGACTTTTCTAGTGCCCTTGTAACCGATGTGAAATGGCTAGCTAGTTAGCGGTGGTGCGCTCTAATAGCGTTTCAATCGGTGATGTCACTCGCTCTGACGCCTTGAAGTAGTTGTTCCCCTTGCTCTGCAAGGGCTGCGGCTTTTGTGGCATGATGGGTAATGATGCTTCGTGGGTGTCAGTTGTCAATGTGTGCAGAGGGTCCCTGGTTCGAGCCCAGGTAGGGGCGAGGAGAGGGACGGAACCAATAGTACTACACCCTCGCCAATTCATTGTTATATTTGTTGAAGAGGGTGGGGCTTAAGCTGCATACCTGTCTCACCCCATGGCCCTGTGGGAAGAAATGTGTGTGTATTTTGCCTATTTTAACCACACACTTGTTGTTTGTGTACATGGATTTTATAATGTCATATGTTTTCCCCCCAACACCACTTTCCATCAATTTGTATAGCAGACCCTCATGCCAAATTGAGTCAAAGGCTTTTTTGAAATCAACAACATTGTTGTTCTTTGAGGAAATGTACAAGTCTGCTGTTAATGATAATGCAGAGGATTTTTCCAAGGTTGCTGTTGACGCATATCCCACGGTAGTTATTGGGGTCAAATTTGTCTCCACTTTTGTGGATTGGGGTGATCAGTCCTTGGTTCCAAATATTGGGGAAGATGCCAGAGCTAAGGATGATGTTAAAGAGTTTTAGTATAGCCAATTGGAATTCGTTGTCTGCAAATTTGATATTTTGTTTTTAGGATACTATCAACACCACATGCCTCTTTGGGTTGGAGGGTTTTTATTTAGCCCTGTAGCTCATTCAAGGTAATTGGAGAATCCAGTGGGTTCTGGTAGTCTTTAATAGTATCTCTCCCTCTTTCTTTTTCTTTCTCTCTCTCTCTCTTTCTCTCTCTCTCTCGCTCTCTTTATTTTTCTCTCTCTCCTCTCCCTCTCTCTCTCTCTCACTCCTGTTATCTCTCTTTATTATTCAAATGTTTCTTAAACCTATGTTACCTACTGTAAGATATATATGCTATTGCTATGATTATCTCTCACATTGCCATAGGAAGAAACAAATTAACTAAATTATTCTGTTCTGGAAGAAGAAGATGACCAGATGACCAAGGAAACAGTTTAATTGTAATTTAGAGACTCTGAGAGGCAGGAGAGACAAACGGTCAAATCAGTCAAATCAAGCTGGTGTGTTACACATTTGTTTATTATGTTTCTTCCTTTGGCAAACACACCAGGTTGATTTGACTCATTTGACCATGTAGTACTGTGGTAGTATGGGATTAAGTGGGAGAGGTTTCTTCTCCCAATGCATTTCAACTACACCCTTTCTCCTCGCCAGTTTGGATTCTTTCTCATTGACTTTGTGGAAGCGAGAGTCTTGACTTTGTTCTTGTGAAAGAATATTGAATTGAATTATAAAAAATGAGGGAGAGATTGAGGAGCGGGTCAACGCTGAGTTGAGGCGAGAAGAAGCGCCATCATGTGTGGATTAATCAAGCTGTGAGGACTCAGAGTCTTGCGGGAATGAGATAGAAAGACAATAGAGAAGAAAGTGTTGACATTTGCACTCTATTATACTTGACTGTTTTCCTTGTTTTGCTTTGATGTGAGGGGCCGTCTCTGTCTGATTGGGAGATTCTGCAGAGATGCTGGAAAAGCAGCAACATGTTGCTACAGCTTTACTTTGGTTTAGCTTCAGGGCTCGGAGGGTAGCCTCTATACTACCTCGTATGATGAAAGCATGTGTCTGAAAATCTCCATCCGATGTAAAAAATTGCAATACTACAAAATATATAGAAATCAAATACATCCTAGAGGAAGTGAAGATCATGGACATAGACTTATGTGAGGAAAGACATTTATTTAAAAAAAATTGTCATTATTCAAATGAAAGGCACTTCTCCATCAGATTAAACTGATCACATAAATATTACAAAATGAATAACTTAGAGTTCTTAATGGAGTCATAAAACAGTTACTGTCATAATACTGTCACACCCTGATCTGTTTCACCTGTCTTTGTGATTGTCTCCACCCCCCTCCAGGTGTCGCTCATCTTCCCCATTATACCCTGTGTATTTATACCGGTGTTCTCTGTTTGTCTGTTGCCAGTTTGTCTTGTTTGTCAAGTCAACCAGTGGTTTTGCGCCTGCTTTTTCCAGTCTCTCCCCCCCCTCACCCTCCTGGTTTTGAACCTTGCCTGTCCTGACTCTGAGTTTGCCTGCCTGACCTCTCTGCCTGCCCTGAGCCTGCCTGCCTGACCCTGAGCCTGCCTGTCACCCGGTAACGTTGCTCCACCTCTGGTTTACTGACCCCTGCCTGCCTTGACCTGTCCATTGCCTGCCCCTGTTGGATTATTAAACCATTGTTCATTTGACGTTGTCTACATCTGGGTTTCACCCTCATACCTGATAAATACGTTGCACACAACAGGATAATTGGATGTAGGTGAAGTAGACTAGCTACACTCTACACAATTAAATTGTGACTGCCATCAAAAACAACTTAAATACCCGTGTTACAGTGAGTGCACCTCGGGACTGGATCAATGTCTGATTTTTAAGGTAATTGTAACACAACGACATTAAGGTCTTATTTACCACATAAGACACCTTAAACATAGTGTACACCATACTGATGATTAGTACAGGCTTTCTCCCTCTCACATGCTGAGGTCATTGATTTGTGGCTTCTCTAAATTTGAATAATGAACAGAGCGGACAGTCAATAATGTGACTCTTTTCATGTTGATTTGTGTTGGAGTCAAACATGTAGCTAGTTGACAGATTACTTCTATAGGAATCCAATGAACACAGTGTTAGACATAGACTTGCAACCCAAAATGGCACCCTATCCCCATAGCACACTTCTTTTGACCAGGGAATAGGGTGCCATTTGGGACACCGTCATGGACTCCTAAAGCATCAACTCAGTGTGAGAGTAATGGGGATTGGTACACTTTCTCTTTTCGATTGATGAGGTTGAACTTCCCTTTAAAAGCACCCACATTTTATAGACTCCTCTCTGGCGGTAAATCATACCAATGTAAATCATACCATGTGAGCATGGATATTCTCCTCTCATCATAACTGACTGCCTGGCATGATTTGATTTGTGGAAGGCTCCCCGTGCTCTGAATGAGATTTGTATTCTCACCACCTCTTTGTCAGGCATTATGTTTTTACCAGCCCAATATAGTCTTACTATAGTGGTGGATACAGTGCCAGGACTGGAATTTGTTCATCACTCAAACGTGGTTACAGGTGTGGTACCGTAGCTCTATAGTGAAGCCTGCTATGGAGGAAGACAAGGGGCATTACAGAGGAAAGCTCATTCTCATGTGTGCTATGAGGTTTCATCTGTTTGCATGGGAAGCTACTCAGTTTCACTTCTCTAAGTGGGCCCAATTTTACCAAGACTTAGTCACTGAAAACATCCTGGATCCTGTCATTCCCAATGAACCCCACAACAAACCACTAAATGTCATCCAGAGAGAGAACATGTATTGTGTTGCTAAATCTGATTGACATGAACGTTATTATGAAACACAATCTCGTACATCGCAACCAGATCCCAGAGAAATGGCAATGTTAAACTATTTTCAATGTGGTGCCGGACACTTGAGGGCACAGGAACAATGCTTTTGTTTTGCTAGACATCTACAGAGCCTGTATATGAGCTAATTGATGAGAGCCTGTATATGAGCTAATTGATGAGAGCCTGTATATGAGCTAATTGATGAGAGCCTGTATATGAGCTAATTGATGAGAGCCTGTATATGAGCTAATTGATGAGAGCCTGTATATGAGCTAATTGATGAGAGCCTGTATATGAGCTAATTGATGAGAGCCTGTATATGAGCTAATTGATGAGAGCCTGTATATGAGCTAATTGATGAGAGCCTGTATATGAGCTAATTGATGAGAGCCTGTCACCAAGTTAATATCTCTGCTGTAGTATATTTGTTTCCATAACCCCCTGACAGTTAATAAACAAACAAAATGTAACTGTTGTAAAAGAGATTGTCTGTAAAATGTGTATAAGATGTATAAACTGAAGGTAGAAGCCTAAGTGTTATTGTTTATTCGTTTACTCCAATTGGAGGGGTGGTAGGGTTTGCGGGGAATAATAAAGATATATTCAAAAAAATAAAGTATATACGGTATGTATGTGTATATGTATGAATGTTTGTGTGTGTATGTATAAGGTAAAATATATTTACTCCAAAAATATATGGGGGATTGGAAATGATGCAGACAATTACATTGATGGAAGCAACAACCTATCCGTAATATTAAAGCTGATCCACCCCTTAGCGAAAACAAATAATAAATAAATAATAATAATACTGCATGGGGGATATCAAAGGAACAAACAAACACCTGTTGAATATTTGAAGCCTTTATTTGCAGGCATCCTGTGGACTGAGATATATAAATAACTTTACTGATAAAGCAAGTAGAACCTTTGTGACTAGAAACCTGTCTTATCAGCTTAGGCAGGACTTGCACAATTATCCCAACATAAGCCTAAACAACAAAAAACTATTAGAAAATGCCCTATTCTTACCCATGCCTGATTTAACAGATTTTTTGAAGATGAGCTGGAAACAATATGACTAAAATAATCATATTATTGTATTGTGCACATCTTTAGAAATGATCGGACGGCAGGTGGCCTAGCGTTTAAGAGCGTTGGGCCAGTAACTGAAACGTTGCTGGTTTGAATCCCTGAATCGACTAGGTAAAGAATGGTGCCCTAGAGCAAGGCACTTAACCCAAACCGCTCCTAGAAGTTGCTCTGAAGATGTGTCTACTAAAATGTCAAAAATCTATACATCAGTCTACAGGGAAAACAATGTTTTCTGAAAACCTGATTCTCTTTCTTATCCATGCCCGATTTCCTAGTTTTAGATATGAACTGGAAATAATCACATTTATCATATATCATATACAGTAGCGGAGAGTGGGGTAAGTTGAGCAATGTTTTACATTTACCATCACTTCGTTAAGGGAAATCATCAAGTTAATTTTTTTATATAGCCCTTCGTACATCAGCTAATATCTCGAAGTGCTGTACAGAAACCCAGCCTAAAACCCCAAACAGCAAGCAATGCAGGTGTATATATCTTCATATATTTCAGGATCTTGTGTATCCCTGGAAATAATCAGAATTAATGTAAACATTACAGTTTTGAAAACATAGCTTGTCCAAAAAAAGTGGTCTCATGGCACAACTTAGCCCGGGTATGTGGTAAATTGAGCAGAGGGACAGGGTACGTGAAGCCGCATATTTCTATACTAAATGAAATATTACCACTAACTTTTTTTAAACATGTCTATCTTTATTTCCCAAACACAATTCAACACAATCACAATAGATTATTGTTTACACTTTTAACATAGGCCCTGTTGTTACCTCATATCCCAGCGATAATGTCTTCTATTACACCTGGGAAGAAAACCCTTCAACTTGCCCAACTTGCCATTGGCTCAACCATTGGCTCTAGTTAACCCATGGTCACTGGCCCAACTTACCCTAAGGCAAACATTTTGACTATACTAGCCCACACAGCTACCAGGATGCACTTTCATGCTAGGTTTAGGACCTCATATTGAAGCTTATAAAGACCCCAACTGACACATAGAACCATCTTTAAATGATCTACTTTGGTTTCAATACAAGCATCATGAAGCCTTCTATAACACAATACATTCATTTAACAGGGTGAAAATCAGTTATTTTACCTAACTTGCTTACCACTTTTTCTATGTGGTTTCTTCCTTCACAGACGCCATGAAAATATGGCCTCTTCTTAAATATTTGGTCAAATTCTGAATTTTTGTATGATTTCCTAGAAACAAAGGTGGCTCAACTTACCTCTTTGGCTCAACCACACTCCCCTACTGTAGATGACTTCATCCTGATTTGTCTCTCTTACCCATATTGTGGCAAAGGAAAAACAAATAACTACACCATGTAAAATGTGATGCAGTCCTTTTTTGCAGGAAAGTGTCCTGCTTAGTTTCTGTTCTTCTCCTGTGAATGCCGAATGAGAGAATGAGTGATGAACATTTTTAAAACATTGAGTGCCCTGAAGGCGGCAGTCCCTCACTATATGACAATGTCAGTGTTAGAGATCAAGCTGATAAATCACACAGCTGTCAAGTGAATGATTCTCTCAGCCGCTGAGAAATGTCACTGTCATTGGCCTCATTGTTGCATTTCTTATCATGCAGCTACATTAACTGCCTGACGATATACAATTCCTTCAGCTATTTGTAATACATGAATTCCATCATGTTATTAACACACTCTTAGAAAAAAGGGTTCCAAAAGGTTTCTTCGGCTGTCCCCATAGGAGAACCCTTTTGGTTCCAGGTAGAACCATTTTGGGTTCCATGTAGAAACCTCTGTGGAAAGGATTATTCATGGGACCAAAAATTGTTTTACTTGGAAACAGAAGTGCTTTACCTGGAATCAACAAGGGTTTTTTAAAGGGTTCTCCTATGGGAACAGCCAAAGAACCCTTTTAGGTTATAGATAGCACCTTTTTTCTAAGGGGCAGGGTACTGTGTAAACCGAGTGGAATATGAAAAGAAGAAGACGAAAATTGTCTTGATTTTCTTTCAAATCATTCATGTCTCCACCAGCATGACTTTGTTTAAATCTCAGTGAGTTTTTTGCATTTTGAGGTGCTGGAGATTATCAGTGGCAGATCAGTGATGACTATTGCAGAGGCTCAACTCCAACATTCCCTTATCACCATTCTGCACGGGCGTATGGTAATTGTCACGGTGCTAAGCAGATCTAACCAGGATAACTCAGACTCAGGGACCTATGGGTCCTGGTCAAGAGTAGTGTACTATATAGGGAATAGGGTGCCATTTGGGACTCATTCACAGACTACACAGTCTTAACTGGGAGATATCGCTTTCTTTTTTCTTTTAGAACACCGTTCGTTTCCATCCAACCCGTGCTTACAGTTTTATAAAACAGTTTTTCAGACATCCATTTGATCTTATCTCCCCCTTTTATGCCTGAAACAGAATTAACTTACCTTTACAATTAAGTCCCCCGGTGATTAATTATAATCTTCAGCAAAACGTCACATTAATTTAGCAGCAAGCCTTCTTCCACTAGGGCTGTGTAGTGTTAGCTTCATAGCAGCACCCACCCTCAGAGAAGTTAAACACGTGAAGGAATTAAAGAAACATGTTTCATATGACACATCTCTTTCCAGCACATTAAGTTACTTTTCGTGCCAAGACCCAGGGCTGTCAAATAAAATGTTGAGTTATTAAATGACACTAAGTATGCAACCCACTGAGTTATTAATCATAAAAGTGTTTATCGGATTACAACAGAAGCAATCTTTTTACAGGAGGAAAATGAAAATAAGATTCAGAAGAAAAAATATATTAGATTCAGATAACAAATTCAGAACGCTGTGTGTATATTAAGATGAATAGCACAATTGTCTTCATGCCCACCAGGACTCTCTGCAGATGTTTCTCTTAAATTGCTTAAGTGTACATGTATGGAGACCATATGGGTCCAATCTTCTACGGCACAGTAACTGATGGTTCAGCTGTGACCGGTGTTGTTCTATGGTTATATAATTATGCACCTCATTTGGTCTCATTTGTCTGTTGCACAATCAAGCCTATGCAGTACCATACGGTACCACCTGTTATATTAATACTGCACCAGTCACTTTGGTCAACCCTGAAATAACAACAACCCGAACAACAGAGGACATCGAGGTATGACAGTATGTGTTGCTCTGTTCATTTTCCAAAGACAGGATCGGGGACGTGACATGCTCCATCTCCTCCCCCTGCCTAATGGAGTCACACCTCCTCCATGCGTGTTCTCCTTGTAGAGCAGGTCATTAAAGCTGCATGCGATTCATCCGCCACCACTGTGCCACACTTGACTGCATGCTCTCTCTCTCTCCATCTCTCTCACTCTCTCTCGCTCTCTTTTGCTCTCTCTCCTCCGTCGAGTTCCCTCTCACTCATACCGATCAAAGGAACAGGCCCCAGGCATCCAACACACGGGAGAATTTCAACACCCTTCATTGTCTCCGCTCTCTCTCTCTGCTGCTATGTGTTGATGGCCTTTTATATGAGGATGTCTTCTTTACGTATGACAGCAATCTGAATGCACATGGATGTTGATGTAGAGTTAGAGTAAACCTCTGATGTGCAGGCAGCAGTCTACTCATGGCCTCGGTACAGCACTAGTACATCACGGTGCAATATGACCAGGCTTTAGACGTGTTTTATCTGGATGGTTGCACACTGTACACATTCCATGACAATTCTGTCAGCTCGGCTGAGTTAGTGTGTTGTTGCGTGTGTTGTGTGCGCTGTTACGTGCGCTGTTACGTGTGTTAGTAAAGCTAAAAGCCTGGTGTGATTGAAGGTAGTAGCATGAGATCAAGCATAAGCGGTTGAGTCCGTAGTGCCCTTGCAGGATGACCTGAGCCTGCAGACGTTTGTGTTTCTGCTTCCTGTGGCTGAGGCTGAGGCTCAGCATAAGGGACTTAGACAGAAGCAATGTAGGTGGAGGGGCATGCAGGCAACCTCTTCTGAGTCTGGGGTCAAACTAGAAGACAAATTAAAGATTGTTTGGGATGTTACTGTGGTAATGGGTGGAGGTCATGACTTGAAATGATCTTCCCTCACTGCGTGACATCTGAACTAACTGTACTTCTACTACTGAGAGAGAATCAATCATGTGTTTCTCTATTATGAAAATCTCCTGTTAGATTCAAATCTAAGATGCTGCTTGTATTTTCGCACATTGATGGAGTCATTTATTCAATACAAATATAGTCGCCGTTTTGAAGAAAACACAACATTCATAACACCAATCTTTGACTTGTTTAGACCTGTGGCACTTTCCCAAGATGCCATGGAAGTGTAAACATTAGCAGTCATTTCCATGCCAGTCCTATTCTAAGTAACACCATAATATTACAACAATTGGCTACACATAATTACAGATTTAAAAACCACATTGTGGACCACTCAGAGAGAGTTTTGAGACACTGTTATCTTCTGTAGGCAATCATAGTACAGGCCATCAATCTATTCTAATATTTTTTCATTGGAAGCCAAAAGAGACATAATAATACAGAAAATAATTATTTGATGTGGTGTTGTCAGTCTGGTATTTAAATTGTCCAAACCTTGACAGCTCTCACAGGCTATCTCCACAAAGAAGACAAGGACACCCAAGATGTCTCTGCCTGTCTGGAATACATAATATTATTCCAATGACAGCCATTGTTTCAGCTGAGTACTCACTCACGCAGAGGAAAACACTTTGCACCCCTCTTAACAATTCCCCTGAATCTTTAAATGGCTCAAGCCTTCACTATACAGACAGCAAACTATAACCTTTTCTGAGTGAATATCTGTGTTTGAGTCGGCGATCTGTCAGTCACTACGCCTCATCTCCATACAGATGGCTGGAGACACAGGTCGCGTCACAAATCGAACACTATTCCCTACATACAGTAGTGCACTACTTCTGATCAGGGCCCATAGTGGGACCAGGGCCCATTAGTGGCACCAGGGCCTGTAGTGGAACCAGGGCCCATAGTGGGACCAGGGCCCATTAGTGGCACCAGAGCCCAGTAGTGGCACCAGAGCCCATTAGTGGGACCACGGTGCATTAGTGGCACCAGGGCCCATAGTGGGACCAGAGCCCATAGTGGGACCAGGGCCCATTAGTGGCACCAGGGCCCATAGTGGGACCACGGCTCGTTAGTGGCACCAGAGCCCATAGTGGGACCAGGGCCCATAGTGGGACCAGGGCCCATAGTGGGACCAGGGCCCATTAGTGGCACCAGGGCCCATTAGTGGCACCAGGGCCCATTAGTGGCACCAGGGCCCATTAGTGGCACCAGGGCCAATTAGTGGGACCAGGGCCAATTAGTGGGACCAGGGCCAATTAGTGGGACCAGGGCCAATTAGTGGGACCAGGGCCAATTAGTGGGACGAGGGCCATTTAGTGGGACCAGGGCCCATAGTGGGACCAGGGCCCAGTAGTGGCACCAGAGCCCATTAGTGGGACCACAGTGCATTAGTGGCACCAGGGCCCATAGTGGGACCAGAGCCCATAGTTGGACCAGGGCCCATAGTTGGACCAGGGCCCATTAGTTGGACCAGGGCCCATTAGTGGGACCAGGCCCATAGTGGGACTAGGGCCCATTAGTGGGACTAGGGCCCATTACTGGCACCAGGGCCCATAGTGGGACCAGGGCCCATAGTTGGACCAGTGCCCATAGTTGGACCAGGGCCCATTAGTGGCACCAGGCCCATAGTTGGACCAGAGCCCATAGTTGGACCAGGGCCCATAGTGGGACCAGGGTAGTGGCACCACAGGCCAGTAGTGGCACCAGAGCCCATTAGTAGCACCAGAGCCCATAGTGGGACCACGGCCCATTAGTGGGACCACGGCCCATTAGTGGCACCAGGGCCCAGAGTACGACCAGAACCCATAGTGGCACCAGGGCCCTTTAGTGGCACCAGGGCCCTTTAGCGGGACCAGAGCCCATAGCGGGACCAGAGCCCATAGTGGGACCACGGCCCATTAGTGGCACCAGGGCCCATAGTGCGACCAGAACCCATAGTGGCACCAGGGCCCATTAGTGGCACCAGAGCCCAAAGTGGGACCAGGACCCATAGCGGGACCAGAGCCCATAGTGGGACCGGAGCCCATTACTGGCACCAGAGCCCATCGTGGGACATGAGCCCATAGTGGGAACAGGGCCCATTACTGGCACCAGGGCCCATTACTGGCACCAGGGCCCATAGTGGGACCAGAGCCCATAGTTGGACCAGGGCCCATAGTTGGACCAGGGCACATTAGTGGCACCAGGCCCATAGTGGGACCAGGCCCATAGTGGGACTAGGGCCCATTAGTGGCACCAGAGCCCATTAGTGGGACCACGGTGCATTAGTGGCACCAGGGCCCATAGTGGGACCAGAGCCCATAGTTGGACCAGAGCCCATAGTTGGACCAGAGCCCATAGTTGGACCAGGGCCCATTAGTGGCACCAGGGCCCATAGTGGGACCAGGGTAGTGGCACCACAGGCCAGTAGTGGCACCAGAGCCCATTAGTAGCACCAGAGCCCATAGTGGGACCACGGCCCATTAGTGGCACCAGGGCCCATAGTGCGACCAGAACCCATAGTGGCACCAGGGCCCATTAGTGGCACCAGAGCCCATAGTGGGACCAGGACCCATAGCGGGACCAGAGCCCATAGTGGGACCAGAGCCAATCGTGGGACCGGAGCCCATAGTGGGACCAGAGCCCATTAGTGGCACCAGAGCCCATCGTGGGACATGCGCCCATAGTGGGAACAGGGCCCATTACTGGCACCAGGGCCCATAGTTGGACCAGGGCCCATAGTGGCACCAGGGCCCATTAGTGGCACCAGGGCCCTTTAGTGGCACCAGAGCCCATAGTGGGACCAGGACCCATAGTGGCACCAGGGCCCATAGTGGGACAGGAGCCCATCGTGTGAACAGGGCCCATAGTGGCACCAGGGCCCATTAGTGGCACCAGGGCCCATTACTGGCACCAGAGCCCATTAGTGGCACCAGAGCCCATAGTGGGACCACGGCCCATTAGTGGCACCAGGGCCCATAGTGCGACCAGAACCCATAGTGGCACCAGGGCCCATTAGTGGCACCAGGGCCCATTAGTGGCACCAGAGCCCATAGTGGGACCAGGACCCATAGTGGGACCAGAGCCAATCGTGGGACCAGAGCCAATCGTGGGACCAGAGCCCATAGTGGGACAGGAGCCCATAGTGGGACAGGAGCCCATAGTGGGACCAGAGCCCATTAGTGGGACCAGAGCCCATAGTGGGACCAGAGCCCATTAGTGGCACCAGGGCCCATTAGTGGCACCAGGTTCCATAGTGGGACCAGGGCCCAGTAGTGGCACCAGGGCCCATTAGTGGCACCAGGGCCCATTAGTGGGACCAGGGCCCATTAGTGGGACCAGAGCCCATTAGTGGGACCAGAGCCCATTAGTGGGACCAGAGCCCATTAGTGGGACCAGGTTCTATAGTTTGACCAGGTTCTATAGTGGGACCAGGGACCATAGTGGCACCAGGGACCATAGTGGCACCAGGGCCCATAGTGGCACAAGAGCCCATAGTGGGACCAGAGCCCAGTAGTGGCACCAGAGCCCATAGTGGGACCAGAGCCCATTAGTGGGACCAGGGACCATTAGTGGGACCAGGGCCCATTAGTGGGACCAGGGCCCATTAGTGGGACCAGGGCCCATAGTGGCACCAGGGCACATAGTGGCACCAGGGCCCATTACTGGCACAAGAGCCCATAGTGGGACCAGAGCCCATAGTGGGACCAGAGCCCATAGTGGGACCAGAGCCCATAGTGGGACCAGAGACCATAGCGGGACCAGGGCCCATTAGTGGCACCAGGGCCCATTAGTGGCACCAGAGACCATAGTGGGACCAGGGCCCATAGTGGGACCAGGGCCCATTAGTGGCACCAGGGCCCAGTAGTGGCACCAGAGCCCACTAGTGGCACCAGAGCCCAGTAGTGGCACCAGAGCCCAGTAGTGGCACCAGAGCCCATTAGTGGGACCAGAGCCCATTAGTGGGACCAGGTTCTATAGCGGGACAAGGTTCTATAGCGGGACAAGGTTCTATAGTGGGACCAGAGACCATAGTGGCACCAGGGTCCATAGTGGCACCAGGGCCCATAGTGGCACCAGGGCCCATTACTGGCACAAGAGCCCATAGTGGGACCAGAGCCCATAGTGGGACCAGGGCCCATTAGTGGCACCAGAGCCCATAGTGGGACCAGGACCCATAGCGGGACCAGAGCCCATAGTGGGACCAGAGCCAATTGTGGTACAGGAGCCCATAGTGGGAACAGGGCCCATTAGTGGGACCAGGGCCCATTAGTGGGACCAGGGCCCATAGTGGCACCAGGGCACATAGTGGCACCAGGGCCCATTACTGGCACAAGAGCCCATAGTGGGACCAGATCCCATAGTGGGACCAGAGCCCATAGTGGGACCAGAGACCATAGCGGGACCAGGGCCCATTAGTGGCACCAGGGCCCATTAGTGGCACCAGAGACCATAGTGGGACCAGGGCCCATAGTGGGACCAGGGCCCATTAGTGGCACCAGGGCCCAGTAGTGGCACCAGAGCCCAGTAGTGGCACCAGAGCCCAGTAGTGGCACCAGAGCCCAGTAGTGGCACCAGAGCCCATTAGTGGGACCAGAGCCCATTAGTGGGACCAGGTTCTATAGCGGGACAAGGTTCTATAGCGGGACAAGGTTCTATAGTGGACCAGAGACCATAGTGGCACCAGGGTCCATAGTGGCACCAGGGCCCATAGTGGCACCAGGGCCCATAGTGGGACCAGGGCCCATTACTGGCACAAGAGCCCATAGTGGGACCAGAGCCCATAGTGGGACCAGGGCCCACTAGTGGCACCAGAGCCCATAGTGGGACCAGGACCCATAGCGGGACCAGAGCCCATAGTGGGACCAGAGCCAATTGTGGTACAGGAGCCAATAGTGGGAACAGGGCCCATTACTGGCACCAGGGCCCATTACTGGCACCAGGGCCCATTACTGGCACCAGGGCCCATAGTGGGACCAGGGCCCATAGTGGCACCAGGGCCCATAGTGGCACCAGGGCCCATTACTGGCACAAGAGCCCATAGTGGGACCAGGACCCATAGCGGGACCAGAGCCCATAGTGGGACCAGAGCCAATTGTGGTACAGGAGCCCATAGTGGGAACAGGGCCCATTAGTGGGACCAGGGCCCATTAGTGGGACCAGGGCCCATAGTGGCACCAGGGCACATAGTGGCACCAGGGCCCATTACTGGCACAAGAGCCCATAGTGGGACCAGATCCCATAGTGGGACCAGAGCCCATAGTGGGACCAGAGACCATAGCGGGACCAGGGCCCATTAGTGGCACCAGGGCCCATTAGTGGCACCAGAGACCATAGTGGGACCAGGGCCCATAGTGGGACCAGGGCCCATTAGTGGCACCAGGGCCCAGTAGTGGCACCAGAGCCCAGTAGTGGCACCAGAGCCCAGTAGTGGCACCAGAGCCCAGTAGTGGCACCAGAGCCCATTAGTGGGACCAGAGCCCATTAGTGGGACCAGGTTCTATAGCGGGACAAGGTTCTATAGCGGGACAAGGTTCTATAGTGGACCAGAGACCATAGTGGCACCAGGGTCCATAGTGGCACCAGGGCCCATAGTGGCACCAGGGCCCATAGTGGCACCAGGGCCCATAGTGGCACCAGGAACCATTACTGGCACAAGAGCCCATAGTGGGACCAGAGCCCATAGTGGGACCAGGGCCCACTAGTGGCACCAGAGCCCATAGTGGGACCAGGACCCATAGCGGGACCAGAGCCCATAGTGGGACCAGAGCCAATTGTGGTACAGGAGCCCATAGTGGGAACAGGGCCCATTACTGGCACCAGGGCCCATTACTGGCACCAGGGCCCATTACTGGCACCAGGGCCCATAGTGGGACCAGGGCCCATAGTGGGACCAGGGCCCATAGTGGCACCAGGGCCCATAGTCGCACCAGGGCCCATTACTGGCACAAGAGCCCATAGTGGGACCAGTGCCCATAGTGGGACCAGTGCCCATAGTAGGACCAGTGCCCATAGTGGGACCAGTGCCCATAGTGGGACCAGGGCCCATTAGTGGCACCAGAGCCCATTGTGGGACCAGGTTCCATAGTGGGACCAGGGCCCATAGTGGGACCAGAGCCCATTAGTGGGACCAGAGCCCATTAGTGGCACCAGGGCCGATAGTGGGACCAGGGCCCATAGTGGGACCAGGGCCCATAGTAGGACCAGAGACCATAGTGGTACCAGGGCCCATTAGTGGTACCAGGGCCCAGTAGTGGTACCAGGGCCCAGTAGTGGTACCAGGGCCCAGTAGTGGCACCAGAGCCCATAGTGGGACCAGGGCCCATTACTGGCACCAGGGCCCATTACTGGCACCAGGGCCCATTACTGGCACCAGGGCCCATAGTGGGACCAGGGCAAATAGTGGGACCAGGGCCCATAGTGGCACCAGGGCCCATAGTCGCACCAGGGCCCATTACTGGCACAAGAGCCCATAGTGGGACCAGTGTCCATAGTGGGACCAGTGCCCATTAGTGGGACCAGGGCCCATTAGTGGGACCAGGGCCCATTAGTGGGACCAGGGCCCATAGTGGCACCAGGGCACATAGTGGCACCAGGGCCCATTACTGGCACAAGAGCCCATAGTGGGACCAGAGCCCATAGTGGGACCAGAGCCCATAGTGGGACCAGAGACCATAGTGGGACCAGAGACCATAGCGGGACCAGGGCCCATTAGTGGCACCAGGGCCCATTAGTGGCACCAGAGACCATAGTGGGACCAGGGCCCATAGTGGGACCAGGGCCCATTAGTGGCACCAGGGCCCAGTAGTGGCACCAGAGCCCACTAGTGGCACCAGAGCCCAGTAGTGGCACCAGAGCCCAGTAGTGGCACCAGAGCCCATTAGTGGGACCAGAGCCCATTAGTGGGAACAGGTTCTATAGCGGGACAAGGTTCTATAGCGGGACAAGGTTCTATAGTGGGACCAGAGACCATAGTGGCACCAGGGTCCATAGTGGCACCAGGGCCCATAGTGGCACCAGGGCCCATAGTGGCACCAGGGCCCATTACTGGCACAAGAGCCCATAGTGGGACCAGAGCCCATAGTGGGACCAGGGCCCATTAGTGGCACCAGAGCCCATAGTGGGACCAGGACCCATAGCGGGACCAGAGCCCATAGTGGGACCAGAGCCAATTGTGGTACAGGAGCCTATAGTGGGAACAGGGCCCATTAGTGGGACCAGGGCCCATTAGTGGGACCAGGGCCCATAGTGGCACCAGGGCACATAGTGGCACCAGGGCCCATTACTGGCACAAGAGCCCATAGTGGGACCAGAGCCCATAGTGGGACCAGAGCCCATAGTGGGACCAGAGACCATAGCGGGACCAGGGCCCATTAGTGGCACCAGGGCCCATTAGTGGCACCAGAGACCATAGTGGGACCAGGGCCCATAGTGGGACCAGGGCCCATTAGTGGCACCAGGGCCCAGTAGTGGCACCAGAGCCCAGTAGTGGCACCAGAGCCCAGTAGTGGCACCAGAGCCCATTAGTGGGACCAGAGCCCATTAGTGGGACCAGGTTCTATAGCGGGACAAGGTTCTATAGCGGGACAAGGTTCTATAGTGGACCAGAGACCATAGTGGCACCAGGGTCCATAGTGGCACCAGGGCCCATAGTGGCACCAGGGCCCATAGTGGCACCAGGGCCCATAGTGGCAGGGCCCATTACTGGCACAAGAGCCCATAGTGGGACCAGAGCCCATAGTGGGACCAGGGCCCACTAGTGGCACCAGAGCCCATAGTGGGACCAGGACCCATAGCGGGACCAGAGCCCATAGTGGGACCAGAGCCAATTGTGGTACAGGAGCCCATAGTGGGAACAGGGCCCATTACTGGCACCAGGGCCCATTACTGGCACCAGGGCCCATTACTGGCACCAGGGCCCATAGTGGGACCAGGGCCCATAGTGGGACCAGGGCCCATAGTGGCACCAGGGCCCATAGTCGCACCAGGGCCCATTACTGGCACAAGAGCCCATAGTGGGACCAGTGCCCATAGTGGGACCAGTGCCCATAGTGGGACCAGGGCCCATTAGTGGCACCAGAGCCCATTGTGGGACCAGGTTCCATAGTGGGACCAGGGCCCATAGTGGGACCAGAGCCCATTAGTGGGACCAGAGCCCATTAGTGGCACAAGGGCCGATAGTGGGACCAGGGCCCATAGTGGGACCAGGGCCCATAGTAGGACCAGAGACCATAGTGGTACCAGGGCCCATTAGTGGTACCAGGGCCCAGTAGTGGTACCAGGGCCCAGTAGTGGTACCAGGGCCCAGTAGTGGCACCAGAGCCCATAGTGGGACCAGGGCCCATTACTGGCACCAGGGCCCATTACTGGCACCAGGGCCCATTACTGGCACCAGGGCCCATAGTGGGACCAGGGCAAATAGTGGGACCAGGGCCCATAGTGGCACCAGGGCCCATAGTCGCACCAGGGCCCATTACTGGCACAAGAGCCCATAGTGGGACCAGTGCCCATAGTGGGACCAGTGCCCATAGTAGGACCAGTGCCCATAGTGGGACCAGTGCCCATAGTGGGACCAGGGCCCATTAGTGGCACCAGAGCCCATTGTGGGACCAGGTTCCATAGTGGGACCAGGGCCCATAGTGGGACCAGAGCCCATTAGTGGGACCAGAGCCCATTAGTGGCACCAGGGCCGATAGTGGGACCAGGGCCCATAGTGGGACCAGGGCCCATAGTAGGACCAGAGACCATAGTGGTACCAGGGCCCATTAGTGGTACCAGGGCCCAGTAGTGGTACCAGGGCCCAGTAGTGGCACCAGAGCCCATAGTGGGACCAGGGCCCATTACTGGCACCAGGGCCCATTACTGGCACCAGGGCCCATTAGTGGGACCAGGGCCCATAGTGGGACCAGGGCCCATTAGTGGCACCAGAGCCCATTGTGGGACAGGAGCCCATAGTGGGAACAGGGCCCATTACTGGGAACAGGGCCCATAGTGGGACCAGGGCACATAGTGGTACCTGGGCCCATAGTGGGACCAGGGCCCATTAGTGGCACCAGAGCCCATAGTGGTACCAGGGCCCATTAGTGGTACCAGGGCCCAGTAGTGGCACCAGAGCCCATAGTGGGACTAGGGCCCATTACTGGCACCAGGGCCCATTACTGGCACCAGGGCCCATAGTGGGACCAGGGCCCATAGTGGGACCAGGGCCCATAGCGGGACCAGAGCCCATAGTGGGACCAGAGCCAATTGTGGGACAGGAGCCCATAGTGGGAACAGGGCCCATTACTGGCACCAGGGCCCATTACTGGCACCAGGGCCCATTACTGGCACCAGGGCCCATAGTGGGACCAGGGCCCATAGTGGCACCAGGGCCCATAGTGGCACCAGGGCCCATTACTGGCACAAGAGCCCATAGTGGGACCAGGACCCATAGCGGGACCAGAGCCCATAGTGGGACCAGAGCCAATTGTGGTACAGGAGCCCATAGTGGGAACAGGGCCCATTAGTGGGACCAGGGCCCATTAGTGGGACCAGGGCCCATAGTGGCACCAGGGCACATAGTGGCACCAGGGCCCATTACTGGCACAAGAGCCCATAGTGGGACCAGATCCCATAGTGGGACCAGAGCCCATAGTGGGACCAGAGACCATAGCGGGACCAGGGCCCATTAGTGGCACCAGGGCCCATTAGTGGCACCAGAGACCATAGTGGGACCAGGGCCCATAGTGGGACCAGGGCCCATTAGTGGCACCAGGGCCCAGTAGTGGCACCAGAGCCCAGGAGTGGCACCAGAGCCCAGTAGTGGCACCAGAGCCCAGTAGTGGCACCAGAGCCCATTAGTGGGACCAGAGCCCATTAGTGGGACCAGGTTCTATAGCGGGACAAGGTTCTATAGCGGGACAAGGTTCTATAGTGGACCAGAGACCATAGTGGCACCAGGGTCCATAGTGGCACCAGGGCCCATAGTGGCACCAGGGCCCATAGTGGCACCAGGGCCCATAGTGGCACCAGGGCCCATTACTGGCACAAGAGCCCATAGTGGGACCAGAGCCCATAGTGGGACCAGGGCCCACTAGTGGCACCAGAGCCCATAGTGGGACCAGGACCCATAGCGGGACCAGAGCCCATAGTGGGACCAGAGCCAATTGTGGTACAGGAGCCCATAGTGGGAACAGGGCCCATTACTGGCACCAGGGCCCATTACTGGCACCAGGGCCCATTACTGGCACCAGGGCCCATAGTGGGACCAGGGCCCATAGTGGGACCAGGGCCCATAGTGGCACCAGGGCCCATAGTCGCACCAGGGCCCATTACTGGCACAAGAGCCCATAGTGGGACCAGTGCCCATAGTGGGACCAGTGCCCATAGTAGGACCAGTGCCCATAGTGGGACCAGTGCCCATAGTGGGACCAGGGCCCATTAGTGGCACCAGAGCCCATTGTGGGACCAGGTTCCATAGTGGGACCAGGGCCCATAGTGGGACCAGAGCCCATTAGTGGGACCAGAGCCCATTAGTGGCACAAGGGCCGATAGTGGGACCAGGGCCCATAGTGGGACCAGGGCCCATAGTAGGACCAGAGACCATAGTGGTACCAGGGCCCATTAGTGGTACCAGGGCCCAGTAGTGGTACCAGGGCCCAGTAGTGGTACCAGGGCCCAGTAGTGGCACCAGAGCCCATAGTGGGACCAGGGCCCATTACTGGCACCAGGGCCCATTACTGGCACCAGGGCCCATTACTGGCACCAGGGCCCATAGTGGGACCAGGGCAAATAGTGGGACCAGGGCCCATAGTGGCACCAGGGCCCATAGTCGCACCAGGGCCCATTACTGGCACAAGAGCCCATAGTGGGACCAGTGCCCATAGTGGGACCAGTGCCCATAGTAGGACCAGTGCCCATAGTGGGACCAGTGCCCATAGTGGGACCAGGGCCCATTAGTGGCACCAGAGCCCATTGTGGGACCAGGTTCCATAGTGGGACCAGGGCCCATAGTGGGACCAGAGCCCATTAGTGGGACCAGAGCCCATTAGTGGCACCAGGGCCGATAGTGGGACCAGGGCCCATAGTGGGACCAGGGCCCATAGTAGGACCAGAGACCATAGTGGTACCAGGGCCCATTAGTGGTACCAGGGCCCAGTAGTGGTACCAGGGCCCAGTAGTGGCACCAGAGCCCATAGTGGGACCAGGGCCCATTACTGGCACCAGGGCCCATTACTGGCACCAGGGCCCATTAGTGGGACCAGGGCCCATAGTGGGACCAGGGCCCATTAGTGGCACCAGAGCCCATTGTGGGACAGGAGCCCATAGTGGGAACAGGGCCCATTACTGGGAACAGGGCCCATAGTGGGACCAGGGCCCATAGTGGTACCTGGGCCCATAGTGGGACCAGGGCCCATTAGTGGCACCAGAGCCCATAGTGGTACCAGGGCCCATTAGTGGTACCAGGGCCCAGTAGTGGCACCAGAGCCCATAGTGGGACTAGGGCCCATTACTGGCACCAGGGCCCATTACTGGCACCAGGGCCCATAGTGGGACCAGGGCCCATAGTGGGACCAGGGCCCATAGCGGGACCAGAGCCCATAGTGGGACCAGAGCCAATTGTGGGACAGGAGCCCATAGTGGGAACAGGGCCCATTACTGGCACCAGGGCCCATTACTGGCATCAGGGCCCATTACTGGCACCAGGGCCCATAGTGGGACCAGGGCCCATAGTGGGACCAGGGCCCATTAGTGGCACCAGAGCCCATTGTGGGACAGGAGCCCATAGTGGGAACAGGGCCCATTACTGGGAACAGGGCCCATAGTGGGACCAGGGCACATAGTGGGACCTGGGCCCATAGTGGGACCAGGGCCCATTAGTGGCACCAGAGCCCATAGTGGGACCAGAGCCCATTACTGGCACCAGGTTCCATAGTGGGACCAGGGCCGATAGTGGGACCAGGGCCCATAGTGGCACCAGGGCCCATAGTGGCACCAGGGCCCATAGTGGCACCAGGGCCCATTACTGGCACAAGAGCCCATAGTGGGACCAGTGCCCATAGAGGGACCAGTGCCCACAGTGGGACCAGGGCCCATAGTAGGACCAGAGACCATAGTGGTACCAGGGCCCATTAGTGGTACCAGGGCCCATTAGTGGTACCAGGGCCCATTACTGGCACCAGGGCCCATAGTGGGACCAGGGCCCATTAGTGGCACCAGGACCCATAGCGGGACCAGAGACCATCGTGGGACCAGAGACCATCGTGGGACCAGAGACCATCGTGGGACCAGAGACCATCGTGGGACCAGGGCCAATTAGTGGGACCAGAGCCCAGTAGTGGCACCAGAGCCCAGTAGTGGCACCAGAGCCCAGTAGTGGCACCAGGGCCCAGTAGTGGCACCAGGGCCCATTAGTGGCACCAGGGCCCGTAGTGGGACCAGTGCCCATAGTGGGACCAGGGCCCATAGTGGGACCAGGGCCCAGTAGTGGCACCAGGGCCCATTAGTGGGACCAGGGCCCATAGTGGGACCAGGGCCCATAGTGGGATTAGAGACTATAGTGGCACCAGGGCCCATAGTGGCACCAGGGCCCATTACTGGCACAAGAGCCCATAGTGGGACCAGAGCCCATAGTGGCACCAGAGCCCATTAGTGGCACCAGAGCCCATAGTGGGACCAGGGACCATAGTGGGACCAGGGACCATAGTGGTACCAGGGCCCATAGTGGCACCAGAGCCCAGTAGTGGCACCAGAGCCCATAGTGGGACCAGGGCCTATAGTGGGACCAGGGACCATTAGTGGCACCAGTGTCCAGTAGTGGCACCAGAGCCCAGTAGTGGCACAAGAGCCCATAGTGGGACCAGATTCCATAGTGGGACCAGAGCCCATTAGTGGGACCAGGGCCCATAGTGGGACCAGAGCCCATAGTGGGACCAGAGCCCATTAGTGGGACCAGGTTCTATAGTGGGACCAGAGACCATAGTGGCACCAGGGCCCATAGTGGCACCAGGGCCCATAGTGGCACCAGGGCCCATAGTGGCACCAGGGCCCATTACTGGCACAAGAGCCCATAGTGGGACCAAAGCCCATTAGTGGTACCAGGGCCCATAGTGGCACCAGGGCCCATAGTGGCACCAGGGCCCATTACTGGCACAAGAGCCCATAGTGGGACCAAAGCCCATTAGTGGTACCAGGGCCCATAGTGGCACCAGAGCCCAGTAGTGGCACCAGAGCCCATAGTGGCACCAGGGCCGGTAGTGGGACCAGAGCCCATAGTGGGACCAGGGCCTATAGTGGCACCAGAGCCCATTAGTGGCACCAGGACCCATAGCGGGACCGGAGCCCATAGCGGGACCAGAGACCATAGCGGGACCAGAGACCATAGTGGGACCAGAGACCATAGTGGGACCAGGGCCCATAGTGGGACCAGGGCCCATTAGTGGTACCAGGGCCCATAGTGGCACCAGAGCCCATAGTGGCACCAGAGCCCATAGTGGCACCAGAGCCCATAGTGGCACCAGAGCCCATAGTGGCACCAGAGCCCATAGTGGGACCAGAACCCATCGTGGGACCGGAGCCCATCGTGGGACAGGAGCCCATAGTGTGACCAGAGACCATAGTGGGACCAGGGCCCATAGTGGGACCAGGGCCCATAGTGGGACCAGGGCCCATAGTGGGACCAGGGACCATAGTGGCACCAGGGCCCATATGGGACCACGGCCCATTAGTGGGACCACGGCCCATTATTGGTACCAGGGCCCATAGTGGCACCAGAGACCATAGTGGGACCAGGGCCTATAGTGGCACCAGAGCCCATTAGTGGCACCAGGACCCATAGCGGGACCGGAGCCCATAGCGGGACCAGAGACCATAGTGGGACCAGAGACCATAGTGGGACCAGAGACCATAGTGGGACCAGGGCCCATAGTGGGACCAGGGCCCATTAGTGGCACCAGAGCCCATAGTGGCACCAGAGCCCATAGTGGCACCAGAGCCCATAGTGGCACCAGAGCCCATAGTGGCACCAGAGCCCATAGTGGGACCAGAACCCATCGTGGGACCGGAGCCCATCGTGGGACAGGAGCCCATAGTGTGACCAGAGACCATAGTGGGACCAGGGACCATAGTGGCACCAGGGCCCATATGGGACCACGGCCCATTAGTGGGACCACGGCCCATTATTGGTACCAGGGCCCATAGTGGCACCAGAGACCATAGTGGGACCAGGGCCCATAGTGGGACCAGGGCCCATAGTGGCACCAGGGCCCATAGTGGGACCAGGGACCATTACTGGCAGCAGAGCCCATTAGTGGGACCAGAGCCCATTAGTGGGACCAGAGCCCATAGTGGGACCAGAGCACATTATTGGGACCAGAGCCCATAGTGGCACCAGAGCCCATAGTGGGACCAGGACCTATTAGTGGCACCGGAGCCCATAGTGGGACCGGAGCCCATAGTGGGACCAGAGCCCAGTAGTGGCACCAGAGCCCAGTAGTGGCACCAGGGCCCATTAGTGGCACCAGGGCCCGTAGTGGGACCAGAGCCCGTAGTGGGACCAGAGCCCGTAGTGGGACCAGGGACCATTAGTGGCACCAGAGCCCATTAGTGGCACCAGAGCCCATAGTGGCCCCAGAGCCCATAGTGGCACCAGAGCTCATAGTGGGACCAGGGCCCATAGTGGGACCAGAGCCCATCGTGGGACAGGGCCCATAGTGGGACCATGGCCCATTAGTGGGACCACGGCCCATTAGTGGTACCAGGGCCCATAGTGGCACCAGAGACCATAGTGGGACCAGGGCCCATTACTGGCAGCAGAGCCCATTAGTGGGACCAGAGCCCATAGTGGGACCAGAGCCCATTATTGGGACCAGAGCCCATAGTGGCACCAGAGCCCATAGTGGCACCAGAGCCCATAGTGGCACCAGGGCCTATTAGTGGCACCAGAGCCCATTAGTGGCACCGGAGCCCATAGTGGGACCGGAGCCCATAGTGGGACCAGAGCCCATAGTGGCACCAGAGCCCATAGTGGCACCAGAGCCCATAGTGGCACCAGAGCCCATAGTGGCACCAGAGCCCATAGTGGGACCAGGGCCCATAGTGGGACCAGAGCCCATCGTGGGACAGGAGCCCATAGTGGGACCAGAGACCATAGTGGGACCAGAGACCATAGTGGGACCAGGGCCCATAGGGGGACCACGGCCCATTAGTGGGACCACTGCCCATTAGTGGGACCACGGCCCATTAGTGGTACCAGGATCCATAGTGGTACCAGGATCCATAGTGGCACCAGAGACCATAGTGGGACCAGGGCCCATTACTGGCAGCAGAGCCCATTAGTGGGACCAGAGCCCATAGTGGGACCAGAGCCCATTATTGGGACCAGAGCCCATAGTGGGACCAGAGCCCATAGTGGGATCAGGGCCCATTAGTGGGACCACGGCCCATTAGTGGGACCACGGCCCATTAGTGGGACCACGGCCCATAGTGGCACCAGAGACCATAGTGGGACCAGGGCCCATAGTGGGACCAGGGCCCATAGTGGGACCAGGGCCCATAGTGGGACCAGGGCCCACTAGTGGCACCAGGGCCCATTACTGGAACCAGAGCCCATTAGTGGGACCAGAGCCCATAGTTGGACCAGAGCCCATTATTGGGACCAGAGACCATTATTGGGACCAGAGCCCATAGTGGCACCAGAGCCCATAGTGGCACCAGAGCCCATAGTGGGACCAGGGCCCATAGTGGCACCAGGGCCCATAGTGGCACCAGGGCCCATTACTGGCACAAGAGCCCATAGTGGGACCAAAGCCCATTAGTGGTACCAGGGCCCATAGTGGCACCAGAGCCCAGTAGTGGCACCAGAGCCCATAGTGGCACCAGGGCCGGTAGTGGGACCAGAGCCCATAGTGGGACCAGGGCCTATAGTGGCACCAGAGCCCATTAGTGGCACCAGGACCCATAGCGGGACCGGAGCCCATAGCGGGACCAGAGACCATAGCGGGACCAGAGACCATAGTGGGACCAGAGACCATAGTGGGACCAGGGCCCATAGTGGGACCAGGGCCCATTAGTGGTACCAGGGCCCATAGTGGCACCAGGGCCCATATTGGCACCAGGGCCCATAGTGGCACCAGAGCCCATAGTGGCACCAGAGCCCATAGTGGCACCAGAGCCCATAGTGGGACCAGAACCCATCGTGGGACCGGAGCCCATCGTGGGACAGGAGCCCATAGTGTGACCAGAGACCATAGTGGGACCAGGGCCCATAGTGGGACCAGGGCCCATAGTGGGACCAGGGCCCATAGTGGGACCAGGGACCATAGTGGCACCAGGGCCCATATGGGACCACGGCCCATTAGTGGGACCACGGCCCATTATTGGTACCAGGGCCCATAGTGGCACCAGAGACCATAGTGGGACCAGGGCCTATAGTGGCACCAGAGCCCATTAGTGGCACCAGGACCCATAGCGGGACCGGAGCCCATAGCGGGACCAGAGACCATAGTGGGACCAGAGACCATAGTGGGACCAGAGACCATAGTGGGACCAGGGCCCATAGTGGGACCAGGGCCCATTAGTGGTACCAGGGCCCATAGTGGCACCAGAGCCCATAGTGGCACCAGAGCCCATAGTGGCACCAGAGCCCATAGTGGCACCAGAGCCCATAGTGGCACCAGAGCCCATAGTGGGACCAGAACCCATCGTGGGACCGGAGCCCATCGTGGGACAGGAGCCCATAGTGTGACCAGAGACCATAGTGGGACCAGGGACCATAGTGGCACCAGGGCCCATATGGGACCACGGCCCATTAGTGGGACCACGGCCCATTATTGGTACCAGGGCCCATAGTGGCACCAGAGACCATAGTGGGACCAGGGCCCATAGTGGGACCAGGGCCCATAGTGGCACCAGGGCCCATAGTGGGACCAGGGACCATTACTGGCAGCAGAGCCCATTAGTGGGACCAGAGCCCATTAGTGGGACCAGAGCCCATAGTGGGACCAGAGCACATTATTGGGACCAGAGCCCATAGTGGCACCAGAGCCCATAGTGGGACCAGGACCTATTAGTGGCACCGGAGCCCATAGTGGGACCGGAGCCCATAGTGGGACCAGAGCCCAGTAGTGGCACCAGAGCCCAGTAGTGGCACCAGGGCCCATTAGTGGCACCAGGGCCCGTAGTGGGACCAGAGCCCGTAGTGGGACCAGAGCCCGTAGTGGGACCAGGGACCATTAGTGGCACCAGAGCCCATTAGTGGCACCAGAGCCCATAGTGGCCCCAGAGCCCATAGTGGCACCAGAGCTCATAGTGGGACCAGGGCCCATAGTGGGACCAGAGCCCATCGTGGGACAGGGCCCATAGTGGGACCATGGCCCATTAGTGGGACCACGGCCCATTAGTGGTACCAGGGCCCATAGTGGCACCAGAGACCATAGTGGGACCAGGGCCCATTACTGGCAGCAGAGCCCATTAGTGGGACCAGAGCCCATAGTGGGACCAGAGCCCATTATTGGGACCAGAGCCCATAGTGGCACCAGAGCCCATAGTGGCACCAGAGCCCATAGTGGCACCAGGGCCTATTAGTGGCACCAGAGCCCATTAGTGGCACCGGAGCCCATAGTGGGACCGGAGCCCATAGTGGGACCAGAGCCCATAGTGGCACCAGAGCCCATAGTGGCACCAGAGCCCATAGTGGCACCAGAGCCCATAGTGGCACCAGAGCCCATAGTGGGACCAGGGCCCATAGTGGGACCAGAGCCCATCGTGGGACAGGAGCCCATAGTGGGACCAGAGACCATAGTGGGACCAGAGACCATAGTGGGACCAGGGCCCATAGGGGGACCACGGCCCATTAGTGGGACCACTGCCCATTAGTGGGACCACGGCCCATTAGTGGTACCAGGATCCATAGTGGTACCAGGATCCATAGTGGCACCAGAGACCATAGTGGGACCAGGGCCCATTACTGGCAGCAGAGCCCATTAGTGGGACCAGAGCCCATAGTGGGACCAGAGCCCATTATTGGGACCAGAGCCCATAGTGGGACCAGAGCCCATAGTGGGATCAGGGCCCATTAGTGGGACCACGGCCCATTAGTGGGACCACGGCCCATTAGTGGGACCACGGCCCATAGTGGCACCAGAGACCATAGTGGGACCAGGGCCCATAGTGGGACCAGGGCCCATAGTGGGACCAGGGCCCATAGTGGGACCAGGGCCCACTAGTGGCACCAGGGCCCATTACTGGAACCAGAGCCCATTAGTGGGACCAGAGCCCATAGTGGGACCAGAGCCCATTATTGGGACCAGAGACCATTATTGGGACCAGAGCCCATAGTGGCACCAGAGCCCATAGTGGCACCAGAGCCCATAGTGGGACCAGGGCCCATAGTGGGACCAGGGCCCATAGTGGGACCAGAGCCCATAGTGGGACCAGGGTCCATTAGTGGCACCAGGGCCCATTGTGGGACCACGGCCCATTAGTGGTACCAGGGCCCATAGTGGCACCAGAGTCCAGTATTGGCACCTGAGCCCATAGTGGGACCAGGGCCCATAGTGGGACCAGGGCCCATAGTGGGACCAGAGCCCATAGTGGGACCAGGGACCATTAGTGGTACCAGGGCCCATAGTGGCACCAGAGCCCATAGTGGCACCAGAGCCCATAGTGGCACCAGAGCCCATAGTGGCACCAGAGCCCATAGTGGCACCAGAGCCCATAGTGGGACCAGAACCCATCGTGGGACCGGAGCCCATCGTGGGACAGGAGCCCATAGTGTGACCAGAGACCATAGTGGGACCAGGGACCATAGTGGCACCAGGGCCCATATGGGACCACGGCCCATTAGTGGGACCACGGCCCATTATTGGTACCAGGGCCCATAGTGGCACCAGAGACCATAGTGGGACCAGGGCCCATAGTGGGACCAGGGCCCATAGTGGCACCAGGGCCCATAGTGGGACCAGGGACCATTACTGGCAGCAGAGCCCATTAGTGGGACCAGAGCCCATTAGTGGGACCAGAGCCCATAGTGGGACCAGAGCACATTATTGGGACCAGAGCACATTATTGGGACCAGAGCCCATAGTGGCACCAGAGCCCATAGTGGGACCGGAGCCCATAGTGGGACCGGAGCCCATAGTGGGACCAGAGCCCAGTAGTGGCACCAGAGCCCAGTAGTGGCACCAGGGCCCATTAGTGGCACCAGGGCCCGTAGTGGGACCAGAGCCCGTAGTGGGACCAGAGCCCGTAGTGGGACCAGGGACCATTAGTGGCACCAGAGCCCATTAGTGGCACCAGAGCCCATAGTGGCCCCAGAGCCCATAGTGGCACCAGAGCTCATAGTGGGACCAGGGCCCATAGTGGGACCAGAGCCCATCGTGGGACAGGGCCCATAGTGGGACCATGGCCCATTAGTGGGACCACGGCCCATTAGTGGTACCAGGGCCCATAGTGGCACCAGAGACCATAGTGGGACCAGGGCCCATTACTGGCAGCAGAGCCCATTAGTGGGACCAGAGCCCATAGTGGGACCAGAGCCCATTATTGGGACCAGAGCCCATAGTGGCACCAGAGCCCATAGTGGCACCAGAGCCCATAGTGGCACCAGGGCCTATTAGTGGCACCAGAGCCCATTAGTGGCACCGGAGCCCATAGTGGGACCGGAGCCCATAGTGGGACCAGAGCCCATAGTGGCACCAGAGCCCATAGTGGCACCAGAGCCCATAGTGGCACCAGAGCCCATAGTGGCACCAGAGCCCATAGTGGGACCAGGGCCCATAGTGGGACCAGAGCCCATCGTGGGACAGGAGCCCATAGTGGGACCAGAGACCATAGTGGGACCAGAGACCATAGTGGGACCAGGGCCCATAGGGGGACCACGGCCCATTAGTGGGACCACTGCCCATTAGTGGGACCACGGCCCATTAGTGGTACCAGGATCCATAGTGGTACCAGGATCCATAGTGGCACCAGAGACCATAGTGGGACCAGGGCCCATTACTGGCAGCAGAGCCCATTAGTGGGACCAGAGCCCATAGTGGGACCAGAGCCCATTATTGGGACCAGAGCCCATAGTGGGACCAGAGCCCATAGTGGGATCAGGGCCCATTAGTGGGACCACGGCCCATTAGTGGGACCACGGCCCATTAGTGGGACCACGGCCCATAGTGGCACCAGAGACCATAGTGGGACCAGGGCCCATAGTGGGACCAGGGCCCATAGTGGGACCAGGGCCCATAGTGGGACCAGGGCCCACTAGTGGCACCAGGGCCCATTACTGGAACCAGAGCCCATTAGTGGGACCAGAGCCCATAGTGGGACCAGAGCCCATTATTGGGACCAGAGACCATTATTGGGACCAGAGCCCATAGTGGCACCAGAGCCCATAGTGGCACCAGAGCCCATAGTGGGACCAGGGCCCATAGTGGGACCAGGGCCCATAGTGGGACCAGAGCCCATAGTGGGACCAGGGTCCATTAGTGGCACCAGGGCCCATTGTGGGACCACGGCCCATTAGTGGTACCAGGGCCCATAGTGGCACCAGAGCCCAGTATTGGCACCTGAGCCCATAGTGGGACCAGAGCCCATAGTGGCACCAGGGCCCATAGTGGGACCAGGGCCCATAGTGGGACCATGGCCCATATTGGGACCAGAGCCCATTAGTGGCACCAGAGCCCATTAGTGGCACCAGGGCCCATAGTGGGATCAGGGACCATTAGTGGCACCAGGGCCCATTACTGGCACAAGAGCCCATAGTGGGACCAGGGCCCATAGTGGGATCAGGGACCATTAGTGGCACCAGAGCCCATAGTGGCCCCAGAGCCCATAGTGGCACCAGAGCCCATAGTGGGACCAGGGCCCATAGTGGGACCAGAGCCCATCGTGGGACAGGGCCCATAGTGGGACCATGGCCCATTAGTGGGACCACGGCCCATAAGTGGTACCAGGGCCCATAGTGACACCAGAGACCATAGTGGGACCAGGGACCATTACTGGCAGCAGAGCCCATTAGTGGGACCAGAGCCCATAGTGGGACCAGAGCCCATAGTGGGACCAGAGCCCATTATTGGGACCAGAGCCCATAGTGGCACCAGAGCCCATAGTGGCACCAGGGCCTATTAGTGGCACCAGAGCCCATTAGTGGCACCGGAGCCCATAGTGGGACCGGAGCCCATAGTGGGACCAGAGCCCATAGTGGCACCAGAGCCCATAGTGGCACCAGAGCCCAAAGTGGCACCAGAGCCCATAGTGGGACCAGGGCCCATAGTGGGACCAGAGCCCATCGTGGGACAGGAGCCCATAGTGGCACCAGAGCCCATTAGTGGCACCAGAGCCCATAGTGGGACCAGGGACCATAGTGGGACCAGGGACCATAGTGGTACCAGGGCCCATAGTGGCACCAGAGCCCAGTAGTGGCACCAGAGCCCATAGTGGGACCAGGGCCTATAGTGGGACCAGGGACCATTAGTGGCACCAGTGTCCAGTAGTGGCACCAGAGCCCAGTAGTGGCACAAGAGCCCATAGTGGGACCAGATTCCATAGTGGGACCAGAGCCCATTAGTGGGACCAGGGCCCATAGTGGGACCAGAGCCCATAGTGGGACCAGAGCCCATTAGTGGGACCAGGTTCTATAGTGGGACCAGAGACCATAGTGGCACCAGGGCCCATAGTGGCACCAGGGCCCATAGTGGCACCAGGGCCCATAGTGGCACCAGGGCCCATTACTGGCACAAGAGCCCATAGTGGGACCAAAGCCCATTAGTGGTACCAGGGCCCATAGTGGCACCAGGGCCCATAGTGGCACCAGGGCCCATTACTGGCACAAGAGCCCATAGTGGGACCAAAGCCCATTAGTGGTACCAGGGCCCATAGTGGCACCAGAGCCCAGTAGTGGCACCAGAGCCCATAGTGGCACCAGGGCCGGTAGTGGGACCAGAGCCCATAGTGGGACCAGGGCCTATAGTGGCACCAGAGCCCATTAGTGGCACCAGGACCCATAGCGGGACCGGAGCCCATAGCGGGACCAGAGACCATAGCGGGACCAGAGACCATAGTGGGACCAGAGACCATAGTGGGACCAGGGCCCATAGTGGGACCAGGGCCCATTAGTGGTACCAGGGCCCATAGTGGCACCAGAGCCCATAGTGGCACCAGAGCCCATAGTGGCACCAGAGCCCATAGTGGCACCAGAGCCCATAGTGGGACCAGAACCCATCGTGGGACCGGAGCCCATCGTGGGACAGGAGCCCATAGTGTGACCAGAGACCATAGTGGGACCAGGGCCCATAGTGGGACCAGGGCCCATAGTGGGACCAGGGCCCATAGTGGGACCAGGGACCATAGTGGCACCAGGGCCCATATGGGACCACGGCCCATTAGTGGGACCACGGCCCATTATTGGTACCAGGGCCCATAGTGGCACCAGAGACCATAGTGGGACCAGGGCCTATAGTGGCACCAGAGCCCATTAGTGGCACCAGGACCCATAGCGGGACCGGAGCCCATAGCGGGACCAGAGACCATAGTGGGACCAGAGACCATAGTGGGACCAGAGACCATAGTGGGACCAGGGCCCATAGTGGGACCAGGGCCCATTAGTGGTACCAGGGCCCATAGTGGCACCAGAGCCCATAGTGGCACCAGAGCCCATAGTGGCACCAGAGCCCATAGTGGCACCAGAGCCCATAGTGGCACCAGAGCCCATAGTGGGACCAGAACCCATCGTGGGACCGGAGCCCATCGTGGGACAGGAGCCCATAGTGTGACCAGAGACCATAGTGGGACCAGGGACCATATGGGACCACGGCCCATTAGTGGGACCACGGCCCATTATTGGTACCAGGGCCCATAGTGGCACCAGAGACCATAGTGGGACCAGGGCCCATAGTGGGACCAGGGCCCATAGTGGCACCAGGGCCCATAGTGGGACCAGGGACCATTACTGGCAGCAGAGCCCATTAGTGGGACCAGAGCCCATTAGTGGGACCAGAGCCCATAGTGGGACCAGAGCACATTATTGGGACCAGAGCCCATAGTGGCACCAGAGCCCATAGTGGGACCAGGACCTATTAGTGGCACCGGAGCCCATAGTGGGACCGGAGCCCATAGTGGGACCAGAGCCCAGTAGTGGCACCAGAGCCCAGTAGTGGCACCAGGGCCCATTAGTGGCACCAGGGCCCGTAGTGGGACCAGAGCCCGTAGTGGGACCAGAGCCCGTAGTGGGACCAGGGACCATTAGTGGCACCAGAGCCCATTAGTGGCACCAGAGCCCATAGTGGCCCCAGAGCCCATAGTGGCACCAGAGCTCATAGTGGGACCAGGGCCCATAGTGGGACCAGAGCCCATCGTGGGACAGGGCCCATAGTGGGACCATGGCCCATTAGTGGGACCACGGCCCATTAGTGGTACCAGGGCCCATAGTGGCACCAGAGACCATAGTGGGACCAGGGCCCATTACTGGCAGCAGAGCCCATTAGTGGGACCAGAGCCCATAGTGGGACCAGAGCCCATTATTGGGACCAGAGCCCATAGTGGCACCAGAGCCCATAGTGGCACCAGAGCCCATAGTGGCACCAGGGCCTATTAGTGGCACCAGAGCCCATTAGTGGCACCGGAGCCCATAGTGGGACCAGGGTCCATTAGTGGCACCAGGGCCCATTGTGGGACCACGGCCCATTAGTGGTACCAGGGCCCATAGTGGCACCAGAGTCCAGTATTGGCACCTGAGCCCATAGTGGGACCAGGGCCCATAGTGGGACCAGGGCCCATAGTGGGACCAGAGCCCATAGTGGGACCAGGGACCATTAGTGGTACCAGGGCCCATAGTGGCACCAGAGCCCAGTATTGGCACCTGAGCCCATAGTGGGACCAGAGCCCATAGTGGCACCAGGGCCCATAGTGGGACCAGGGCCCATAGTGGGACCATGGCCCATATTGGGACCAGAGCCCATTAGTGGCACCAGAGCCCATTAGTGGCACCAGGGCCCATAGTGGGATCAGGGACCATTAGTGGCACCAGGGCCCATTACTGGCACAAGAGCCCATAGTGGGACCAGGGCCCATAGTGGGATCAGGGACCATTAGTGGCACCAGAGCCCATAGTGGCCCCAGAGCCCATAGTGGCACCAGAGCTCATAGTGGGACCAGGGCCCATAGTGGGACCAGAGCCCATCGTGGGACAGGGCCCATAGTGGGACCATGGCCCATTAGTGGGACCACGGCCCATTAGTGGTACCAGGGCCCATAGTGGCACCAGAGACCATAGTGGGACCAGGGACCATTACTGGCAGCAGAGCCCATTAGTGGGACCAGAGCCCATAGTGGGACCAGAGCCCATAGTGGGACCAGAGCCCATTATTGGGACCAGAGCCCATAGTGGCACCAGAGCCCATAGTGGCACCAGAGCCCATAGTGGCACCAGGGCCTATTAGTGGCACCAGAGCCCATTAGTGGCACCGGAGCCCATAGTGGGACCGGAGCCCATAGTGGGACCAGAGCCCATAGTGGCACCAGAGCCCATAGTGGCACCAGAGCCCATAGTGGCACCAGAGCCCATAGTGGGACCAGGGCCCATAGTGGGACCAGAGCCCATCGTGGGACAGGAGCCCATAGTGGGACCAGAGACCATAGTGGGACCAGAGACCATAGTGGGACCAGGGCCCATAGGGGGACCACGGCCCATTAGTGGGACCACTGCCCATTAGTGGGACCACGGCCCATTAGTGGTACCAGGATCCATAGTGGTACCAGGATCCATAGTGGCACCAGAGACCATAGTGGGACCAGGGCCCATTACTGGCAGCAGAGCCCATTAGTGGGACCAGAGCCCATAGTGGGACCAGAGCCCATTATTGGGACCAGAGCCCATAGTGGGACCAGAGCCCATAGTGGGACCAGGGCCCATTAGTGGGACCACGGCCCATTAGTGGGACCACGGCCCATTAGTGGGACCACGGCCCATAGTGGCACCAGAGACCATAGTGGGACCAGGGCCCATAGTGGGACCAGGGCCCACTAGTGGCACCAGGGCCCATTACTGGAACCAGAGCCCATTAGTGGGACCAGAGCCCATAGTGGGACCAGAGCCCATTATTGGGACCAGAGCCCATAGTGGCACCAGAGCCCATAGTGGCACCAAAGCCCATAGTGGGACCAGGGCCCATAGTGGGACCAGGGCCCATAGTGGGACCAGAGCCCATAGTGGGACCAGGGTCCATTAGTGGCACCAGGGCCCATTGTGGGACCACGGCCCATTAGTGGTACCAGGGCCCATAGTGGCACCAGAGTCCAGTATTGGCACCTGAGCCCATAGTGGGACCAGGGCCCATAGTGGGACCAGGGCCCATAGTGGGACCAGGGCCCATAGTGGGACCAGAGCCCATAGTGGGACCAGGGACCATTAGTGGTACCAGGGCCCATAGTGGCACCAGAGCCCAGTATTGGCACCTGAGCCCATAGTGGGACCAGAGCCCATTATTGGTACCAGGGCCCATAGTGGCACCAGAGACCATAGTGGGACCAGGGCCCATAGTGGGACCAGGGCCCATAGTGGCACCAGGGCCCATAGTGGGACCAGGGACCATTACTGGCAGCAGAGCCCATTAGTGGGACCAGAGCCCATTAGTGGGACCAGAGCCCATAGTGGGACCAGAGCCCATTATTGGGACCAGAGCCCATAGTGGCACCAGAGCCCATAGTGGGACCAGGACCTATTAGTGGCACCGGAGCACATAGTGGGACCGGAGCCCATAGTGGGACCAGAGCCCAGTAGTGGCACCAGAGCCCAGTAGTGGCACCAGGGCCCATTAGTGGCACCAGGGCCCGTAGTGGGACCAGAGCCCGTAGTGGGACCAGAGCCCGTAGTGGGACCAGGGACCATTAGTGGCACCAGAGCCCATTAGTGGCACCAGAGCCCATAGTGGCCCCAGAGCCCATAGTGGCACCAGAGCTCATAGTGGGACCAGGGCCCATAGTGGGACCAGAGCCCATCGTGGGACAGGGCCCATAGTGGGACCATGGCCCATTAGTGGGACCACGGCCCATTAGTGGTACCAGGGCCCATAGTGGCACCAGAGCCCATAGTGGGACCAGAGACCATAGCCAGGGCCCATAGGGGGACCACGGCCCATTAGTGGGACCACTGCCCATTAGTGGGACCACGGCCCATTAGTGGTACCAGGATCCATAGTGGTACCAGGATCCATAGTGGCACCAGAGACCATAGTGGGACCAGGGCCCATTACTGGCAGCAGAGCCCATTAGTGGGACCAGAGCCCATAGTGGGACCAGAGCCCATTATTGGGACCAGAGCCCATAGTGGGACCAGAGCCCATAGTGGGACCAGGGCCCATTAGTGGGACCACGGCCCATTAGTGGGACCACGGCCCATTAGTGGGACCACGGCCCATAGTGGCACCAGAGACCATAGTGGGACCAGGGCCCATAGTGGGACCAGGGCCCATAGTGGGACCAGGGCCCACTAGTGGCACCAGGGCCCATTACTGGAACCAGAGCCCATTAGTGGGACCAGAGCCCATAGTGGGACCAGAGCCCATTATTGGGACCAGAGCCCATAGTGGCACCAGAGCCCATAGTGGCACCAGAGCCCATAGTGGGACCAGGGCCCATAGTGGGACCAGGGCCCATAGTGGGACCAGAGCCCATAGTGGGACCAGGGTCCATTAGTGGCACCAGGGCCCATTGTGGGACCACGGCCCATTAGTGGTACCAGGGCCCATAGTGGCACCAGAGTCCAGTATTGGCACCTGAGCCCATAGTGGGACCAGGGCCCATAGTGGGACCAGGGCCCATAGTGGGACCAGAGCCCATAGTGGGACCAGGGACCATTAGTGGTACCAGGGCCCATAGTGGCACCAGAGACCATAGTGGGACCAGGGCCCATAGTGGGACCAGGGCCCATAGTGGCACCAGGGCCCATAGTGGGACCAGGGACCATTACTGGCAGCAGAGCCCATTAGTGGGACCAGAGCCCATTAGTTGGACCAGAGCCCATAGTGGGACCAGAGCCCATTATTGGGACCAGAGCCCATAGTGGCACCAGAGCCCATAGTGGGACCAGGACCTATTAGTGGCACCGGAGCCCATAGTGGGACCGGAGCCCATAGTGGGACCAGAGCCCAGTAGTGGCACCAGAGCCCAGTAGTGGCACCAGGGCCCATTAGTGGCACCAGGGCCCGTAGTGGGACCAGAGCCCGTAGTGGGACCAGAGCCCGTAGTGGGACCAGGGACCATTAGTGGCACCAGAGCCCATTAGTGGCACCAGAGCCCATAGTGGCCCCAGAGCCCATAGTGGCACCAGAGCTCATAGTGGGACCAGGGCCCATAGTGGGACCAGAGCCCATCGTGGGACAGGGCCCATAGTGGGACCATGGCCCATTAGTGGGACCACGGCCCATTAGTGGTACCAGGGCCCATAGTGGCACCAGAGACCATAGTGGGACCAGGGCCCATTACTGGCAGCAGAGCCCATTAGTGGGACCAGAGCCCATAGTGGGACCAGAGCCCATTATTGGGACCAGAGCCCATAGTGGCACCAGAGCCCATAGTGGCACCAGAGCCCATAGTGGCACCAGGGCCTATTAGTGGCACCAGAGCCCATTAGTGGCACCGGAGCCCATAGTGGGACCGGAGCCCATAGTGGGACCAGAGCCCATAGTGGCACCAGAGCCCATAGTGGTACCAGAGCCCATAGTGGCACCAGAGCCCATAGTGGCACCAGAGCCCATAGTGGGACCAGGGCCCATAGTGGGACCAGAGCCCATCGTGGGACAGGAGCCCATAGTGGGACCAGAGACCATAGTGGGACCAGAGACCATAGTGGGACCAGGGCCCATAGGGGGACCACGGCCCATTAGTGGGACCACTGCCCATTAGTGGGACCACGGCCCATTAGTGGTACCAGGATCCATAGTGGTACCAGGATCCATAGTGGCACCAGAGACCATAGTGGGACCAGGGCCCATTACTGGCAGCAGAGCCCATTAGTGGGACCAGAGCCCATAGTGGGACCAGAGCCCATTATTGGGACCAGAGCCCATAGTGGGACCAGAGCCCATAGTGGGATCAGGGCCCATTAGTGGGACCACGGCCCATTAGTGGGACCACGGCCCATTAGTGGGACCACGGCCCATAGTGGCACCAGAGACCATAGTGGGACCAGGGCCCATAGTGGGACCAGGGCCCATAGTGGGACCAGGGCCCATAGTGGGACCAGGGCCCACTAGTGGCACCAGGGCCCATTACTGGAACCAGAGCCCATTAGTGGGACCAGAGCCCATAGTGGGACCAGAGCCCATTATTGGGACCAGAGCCCATTATTGGGACCAGAGCCCATAGTGGCACCAGAGCCCATAGTGGCACCAGAGCCCATAGTGGGACCAGGGCCCATAGTGGGACCAGGGCCCATAGTGGGACCAGAGCCCATAGTGGGACCAGGGTCCATTAGTGGCACCAGGGCCCATTGTGGGACCACGGCCCATTAGTGGTACCAGGGCCCATAGTGGCACCAGAGTCCAGTATTGGCACCTGAGCCCATAGTGGGACCAGGGCCCATAGTGGGACCAGGGCCCATAGTGGGACCAGAGCCCATAGTGGGACCAGGGACCATTAGTGGTACCAGGGCCCATAGTGGCACCAGAGCCCAGTATTGGCACCTGAGCCCATAGTGGGACCAGAGCCCATAGTGGCACCAGGGCCCATAGTGGGACCAGGGCCCATAGTGGGACCATGGCCCATATTGGGACCAGAGCCCATTAGTGGCACCAGAGCCCATTAGTGGCACCAGGGCCCATAGTGGGATCAGGGACCATTAGTGGCACCAGGGCCCATTACTGGCACAAGAGCCCATAGTGGGACCAGGGCCCATAGTGGGATCAGGGACCATTAGTGGCACCAGAGCCCATAGTGGCCCCAGAGCCCATAGTGGCACCAGAGCTCATAGTGGGACCAGGGCCCATAGTGGGACCAGAGCCCATCGTGGGACAGGGCCCATAGTGGGACCATGGCCCATTAGTGGGACCACGGCCCATTAGTGGTACCAGGGCCCATAGTGGCACCAGAGACCATAGTGGGACCAGGGACCATTACTGGCAGCAGAGCCCATTAGTGGGACCAGAGCCCATAGTGGGACCAGAGCCCATTATTGGGACCAGAGCCCATAGTGGCACCAGAGCCCATAGTGGCACCAGAGCCCATAGTGGCACCAGGGCCTATTAGTGGCACCAGAGCCCATTAGTGGCACCGGAGCCCATAGTGGGACCGGAGCCCATAGTGGGACCAGAGCCCATAGTGGCACCAGAGCCCATAGTGGCACCAGAGCCCATAGTGGCACCAGAGCCCATAGTGGCACCAGAGCCCATAGTGGGACCAGGGCCCATAGTGGGACCAGAGCCCATCGTGGGACAGGAGCCCATAGTGGGACCAGAGACCATAGTGGGACCAGAGACCATAGTGGGACCAGGGCCCATAGGGGGACCACGGCCCATTAGTGGGACCACTGCCCATTAGTGAGACCACGGCCCATTAGTGGTACCAGGATCCATAGTGGTACCAGGATCCATAGTGGCACCAGAGACCATAGTGGGACCAGGGCCCATTACTGGCAGCAGAGCCCATTAGTGGGACCAGAGCCCATAGTGGGACCAGAGCCCATTATTGGGACCAGAGCCCATAGTGGGACCAGAGCCCATAGTGGGACCAGGGCCCATTAGTGGGACCACGGCCCATTAGTGGGACCACGGCCCATTAGTGGGACCACGGCCCATAGTGGCACCAGAGACCATAGTGGGACCAGGGCCCATAGTGGGACCAGGGCCCATAGTGGGACCAGGGCCCACTAGTGGCACCAGGGCCCATTTCTGGAACCAGAGCCCATTAGTGGGACCAGAGCCCATAGTGGGACCAGAGCCCATTATTGGGACCAGAGCCCATAGTGGCACCAGAGCCCATAGTGGCACCAGAGCCCATAGTGGGACCAGGGCCCATAGTGGGACCAGGGCCCATAGTGGGACCAGAGCCCATAGTGGGACCAGGGTCCATTAGTGGCACCAGGGCCCATTGTGGGACCACGGCCCATTAGTGGTACCAGGGCCCATAGTGGCACCAGAGTCCAGTATTGGCACCTGAGCCCATAGTGGGACCAGGGCCCATAGTGGGACCAGGGCCCATAGTGGGACCAGAGCCCATAGTGGGACCAGGGACCATTAGTGGTACCAGGGCCCATAGTGGCACCAGAGCCCAGTATTGGCACCAGAGCCCATAGTGGGACCAGAGCCCATAGTGGCACCAGGGCCCATAGTGGGACCAGGGCCCATAGTGGGACCATGGCCCATATTGGGACCAGAGCCCATTAGTGGCACCAGAGCCCATTAGTGGCACCAGGGCCCATAGTGGGATCAGGGACCATTAGTGGCACCAGGGCCCATTACTGGCACAAGAGCCCATAGTGGGACCAGGGCCCATAGTGGGATCAGGGACCATTAGTGGCACCAGGGCCCATTACTGGCACAAGAGCCCATAGTGGGACCAGGGCCCATATTGGGACCCTAGCCCATAGTGGCACCAGGGCCCACAGTGGGACCAGAATCCATAGTGGCAATAGGGCCCATTAGTGGCACCAGAGCCCATAGTGGTACCAGGGTCCATTAGTGGGACCAGAGGCCATTGTGGGACCAGGACCCATAGTGGGACCAGGGCCCATAGTGGGACCAGAGCCAATAGTGGGACCAGGGCCCGTTAGTGGCACCAGAGCCCATAGTGGGACCAGGGCCCATAGTGGCACCAGGGCCCATATTGGGACCAGGGCCCATAGTGGGACCAGGACCCATAGTGGGACCAGGGCCCATAGTTACACCAGAGCCCATTAGTAAGTGCATTATGTAAAGCCGGGGTAGGCATCTAGATTTAGCCGCTAGACTTGGTAGGCTAGTGGTTAGAGTGTTGGGCCAGTAACCGAAAGGTTGCTAGATCGAATCCCTGAGCTGACCAGGTAAAAATCTGTCGTTCTGCCCCTGAACAAGGCAGTTAACCTGCTGTTCCTGGGTAGGCTGTCATTGTAAATAAGAATTTGTTCTTAACTTACTTGCCTGGTTAAATAAATAATAATAATTTGTGACCTGCAAATTCACCACAACTAATCCCAAAAAGAGATTGTGTTTGAAAAAGAACAATCAATTCATAACTTGATTACATTGAGACACCATCACATATGTCTCTTTTTTTATATTTGTGGGAATACTTGGGATTGTTTTTTGTAGGGAATAAGGTACCATTTGGGACTCTCCCACGGTGACTGAACTCCACCACTAGTTAGGCGCCACCTCTGGCAACAATACAGCAATTAAGGGAAAATAGCCATTTCAAATTCAATGACCATTTTTCTGGTCGTTGGAAAATCCCACAATCCTGCCTGCTCAGTACAGCATCAATGTGGTTTCAGAGAGAGAAGTACTCCGAGAGGATAACAGGGAGATAAAGAGGAGGCCAAAGACTGTCATTAAATTACCAACAATAAATAAGACAACAATATCTATCCACCTATGTGGGGATCATAGCATTATTATAGCTAGCCTTAGGCGGTGGGCCAACACTTTAAAACCACCGGTGAACATTGGTTGCGTCCCAGATGGTATCCTATTCCTTATGTAGTGCACTACTTTTGAGCAGAGTTGTATGGGCCCTGATCCAAAGTAGCGCACTAAATAGTCAATAGTTTATCATTTGAAAGCACAATTCCCTAACCTCCTTAGCCTATGTTCCTCAAACACAACTGTATTGTTTAGTTCCATAATGCATCTGTACCGAGTGGTTCCTTCCCTAGGCCCTTTGCTGCTCAGTTCTGTTATAAAGGTACCTTCACTTTTTAAAGAGGGCACTTACCAGCAGAGGGCACTTGCCAGCATTAATCATTGTGAACAGCTGGCCTTTAGCTGGGGCCTTGAATGCACAGTGCCCTAGGTCTAGGGTACAGGCAGCAGCACAATAACCTAATCATTCTCCTTCCCTTCCCCAGCCCAGACCCAAGCTCCAGCCTGGTTCCCCAGCCCAGTCACCTGCCCTAGCCCACTTTCCAAGCCCCAGCCCGGTTCCCCAGCCACAGCCTGCTTCCGCAGCCCCAGCCCAATTTCCCAGTCCACAGCCCATTGCCCTAGTCCAGTTCCCCTGCCCCAGCCCGCTGCCTGCCTGACACCCTCTGGTTCTGTTTCACGATACAACATTTTTTTTTTCTGTCGGTCGACTCTGACCTTTCACTATTTCATGTGTCTATTTTTCCAAATGTCAACATATTGGCACTGACTGTTAAACCAGTTGTGTTAAACATGATCTGAAGTTCATGTCTTGGGACCAAATAATGGATTGAATGGACAATGCACGTAAAGTCATCATGACTTTTTCCCCTTTTGAAAAACTCCTATATTCTCTCCTGTGAAACAGTGAGTCACAATGTTGATGTTTTCATGCTCCTTGCCTCCATATGCTTGGTATGTCATTATCACATTCTAACCACAGTGACCTTATAACAATGACCTTTGAAAAACAGCACAACAACATCTTTACTCAAGTGTAAAGAATGTGCAGCACGTGTCAGAAACAGTCAGACAGAAAACAGACCTCTGTACATCACAATATAGGAAATACTAGTCCCCTTCCCAGCTCCTCTGACTTCTTTGTTTATTGTCTTGGCCAAACTATACTAAGTGCGTAGAAACGTAAGTGATAGGATATTATTGCCTTGCTTCATGCTTCCATGTTTTTATTAAATGTTAGAACTTCAACTCTTGTGTCATAATCATTGTGCTCATATGATGTCATGGTGTACGGTATGCTACTTCTGCACATGTCTGCTAAAGTCCTGTACTTTGCAACTAAAGACACAGTGTTCAGTTTGACCACAAGGTGGAGTAATGGTCCAAAGAAATAGTGGTGACTCAATGGAGAAAATAGTATTTGTGACGGAATGTACAATACACAATCAGAACTAATGATACAAATCCCATGGTTTTTAAAGATTGCCCTTTAAAATGTTAGTATGTAAATTATTAATAGTTAATTAAAATTGGTCTAAAAATCACTTGAGATTCAAAATATATCTGTAATATATATTTAACTAGGCAAGTCAGTTAAGAACAAATTCTTATTTACAATGACGGCCTACCCCAGCCAAGCCCTAATCTGGACGACGCTGGTCCAATTGTGCACCGCCCTATGGTACTCCCAATCACGGCTGGTTGTGATACAGCCCAGGATCAAACCAGGGTGTTTGTGGTGATGCATCTTGCACTGAGGTGCAGTGCCTTGGACAGCTGCACCACTCCAGAGCCCGAGTGACTTGAAGTGATGACTTTAATGATTTGAAGTGATCTGTAAAATACAGTAGTGAAACATACAAAAACTGTTCATTGAGTTGAAGTCAGAAGTTTACATACACTTAGGTTGGAGTCATTAAAACTAGTTTTTCAACCACTCCACAAATTTCTTGTTAACAAACTATAGTTTTGGCAAGTCGGTTAGTACATCTACTTCATGCATGACACAAGTCATTTTCCCAACAATTGTTTACAGACAGATTATTTCACTGTATCACAATTCCAGTCGGTCAGAAGTTTACATTCACTAAGTTGACTGTGCCTTTAAACAGCTTGGAAAATTCCAGAAAATGATGTCATGGCTTTAGAAGATCCTGATAGGCTAATTGACATAATTTGAGTCAATTGGAGGTGTACCTGTGGATGTATTTCAAGGCCTACCTCCAAACTCAGTGCCTCTTTGCTTGACATCATGGGAAAATCCAAATAAATCAGCCAAGACCTCAGAAGAAAATTGTGGACCTCCACAAGTCTGGTTCTTCCTTGGGAGCAATTTCCAAACGCCTGAAGGTACCACGTTCATCTGTACAAATAATAGTACGCAAGTATAAAGACCATGGGACCACGCAGCCGTCATACCGCTCAGGAAGGAGACACGTTCTGTCTCCTAGAGATGAATGTACTTTGGTGTGAAAAGTGCAAATAAATCCCAGAACAACAGCAAAGGACCTTGTGAAGATGCTGGAGGAAACAGGTACAAAAGTATCTATATCCACAGTAAAACAAGTCCTAAATCAACCTGAAAGGCCGCTCAGCAAGGAAGAAGCCACTGCTCCAAAACCGCCATAAAAAAGCCAGACTACGGTTTGCAACTGCACATGGGGACAAAGATCAAACTTTTTGGAGAAATGTCCTTTGGTCTGATGAAACAAAATTAGAACTGTTTGGCCATAATGACCATCATTATGTTTGGAGGAAAAAGGGGGACGCTTGCAAGCCGAAGAACGCCATACCAACCGTGAAGCACGGGGGTGGCAGCATCATGTTGTGTAGGTGCTTTGCTGCAGGAGGGACTGGTGCACTTCACAAAATAGATGGCATCAAGAGGTAGGGAAATTGTGGATATATTGAAGCAGCATCTCAAGACATCAGTCAGGAAGTTAAAGCTTAGTCGCAAATGGGTCTTCCAAATGGACAATGACCCCAAGCATACTTCCAAAGTTGTGAAAAATGGCTTAAGGACAACAAAGTAAAGGTATTGGAGTGGCCATCACAAAGCCCTGAGTTCAACCCGAAATAAAATTTGTGGGCAGATCTGAAAAAGAGTGTGCGAGCAAGGAGGCCTACAAACCTGACTCAGTTATACCAGCTCTCTCAGGAGGAATCGGCCAAAATTCACCCAACTTATTGTGGGAAGCTTATTGTGGGAAGCTACCCAAAACATTTGACCCAAGTTAAACAATTTAAAGGTAATGCTACCAAATACTAATTGAGTGTATGTAAACTTCTGACCCACTGGGAATGTGATGAATTAAATAAAAGCTGAAATAAATCGTTCTCTCTATGGACTCTACAAGGTGGCGGAAGCGTTCTACAGGGATGTTGGAATAATATTATTTATTATTCTAACATTTCACATTCTTAATAAAGTGGTGATCTAACTGACCTAAGACAGGGAATTTTTACTAGGATTAAATGTCAGGAATTGGGAAAAACTGAGCTTAAATGTATTTGGTTAAGGTGTGTGTAAACTTCCGACTTCAACTAGAATTGTATAAATACTCTGTGAATAAGTAATACATTGACCTACACTACCGTTCAAAGGTTTGGGGTCACTTAAAAATGTCCTGGTTTGAAAGAAAAGCACGTTTTTGTCCATTAAAGTAGCATCAAATTGATCAGAAATACAGTGTATACATTGTTAATGTTGTAAATGACTATTGTAGCTGGAAACATACTTTTTTTTAATGGAATACTGTATCTCCATAGGCATAGAGAGGCCCATTATCAGCAACCATCACTCCTGTGTTCCAATGGCACGTTGGGTTAGCTAATCCATGTTTATCATTTTAAAAGGCTAATTGATCATTAGAAAACCCTTTTGCAATTATGTTAGCACAGCTGAAAACTGTTGTGCTGATTAAAGAAAACCAGCCTTCTTTAGACTGGTTGAGTATCTGGAGCATCAGCACTTGTGGGTTCAATTACAGGCTCAAAATGGCCAGAAACAAATGACTTTCTTCTGAAACTCGTCAGTCCATGCGAGAAATTGCCAAGAAACGAAATATCTCGCACAACGCTGTGTACTACTCCCTTCACAGAACAAACTGTCTCTAACCAGAATAGAAAGAGGAGTGGGAGGCCCTGATGCACAACTGAGCAAGAGGACAAGTACATTAGAGTATCTAGTTTGAGAAACACATGCCTCACAAGTCCTCAACTGGCAGCTTCATTAAATAGTACATACAAAACACCAGTCTCGAAGTCAACAGTGAAGAGGCGACTCCGGGATGCTGGCCTTCTATTATGACGGCAAAGAAGGACTGCATGTTGAAGAATGTGTTATCAGGAATTGTTGTCTTGCACGGGAAGATGGGACACATTAAGTAATCAGGAACATATGGCAAAAAACCAGACTAATGGCTCTTTTCAATCTGTAAAGTTGAAGCGTTACAGATTCTGCGATGGTAATGTAAAGGTAATTTCAGATTGAGCCGACGTGTGCAGTGTTTACTGTGAATGCAGTCTGCGGTAAAGAGGGAACATTGCCTTTAAATTTCAATCACGCTGTAAAGCTGATCTCCTTCGGTGCTGATTGAATAGAGCCCTTAAGTATATGAAGATGCAGTATACGTCCTATATACAGGAGGATATTAGTGACAGGAGGTAGAGTAGAGGTAAAGAATAAAGAGGTCATACAGGACACACACACTGGGAGGGAGGGCAGTGCCTGGGGTTCAGAGATCATTGGAGCATGCCCAGGTGACCTGAACTGGCAGGAGCACAACCTCCCCCAGGGCCAGGTGGAACCATTAAATACAGACAAATAATAGTTTGTTTACTTGTTTCAACTACAGAAGAGGGCAAAGGGCTTGTTTATACAATTTTATTGTAATTTAAAGTGCTAGCACAGCAGGATACTGTAATAAACAGATTGTGCTAAATTCTCCAGTAAGTCCCAGAGCAGCACAAGGAGTCCAAAAGTACACAGACAACATGAATTAGCTCATTGATATTAGAGTAAAGATGGCATGAGCTGGAGTTGTGTGTTTGTGCTACCCTGAGTGTACAGAACATTAAGAACATCTGCTCTTTCCATGACAGACTGACCAGGTGAATCCAGGTGAATCCAGGTGAATCCAGGTGAACGCTGTGATCCCTTATTGATGTCACTGTAGATGAAGGGGAGGAGACAGGTTAAATAAGGATTTTGAAGCCTGTAGACAACTGAGACATGGATTGTGTATGTGTGCCATTCAGAGGGTGAATGGGCAAAACAAAACATTTAAGCGCCTTTGAACGGGGTATGGTAGTAGGTGCCAGGCACACCGGTTTGTGTCAAGAACTGCAACACTGCTAGGTTTTTCATGCTCAACAGTTTCCCGTGTGTATCAAGAATGGTCCACCACCCAAAGGACATCCAGCCAACTTGACACAACTGTGGGAAGCATTGGAGTCAACATGGGCCAACATCCCTGTAGAACGCTTCCGCCACCTTGTAGAGTCCATGTCCCGATGAATTGAGGATGTTCTGAGGACAAAAGGGGTTGCAACTCAATATTAGGAAGGTGTTCCTAATGTTTTGTACACTCATTGTATATATTTATAGCCCTTCAGTGTGGAGGAAATGCATCATTCAGTCATTAGATATCTCTCTGTACGTGAGAGCCTACTTTAGAATGGTCTGGTGGGGTTTTCACAGTGTAATGCACTGCTATGACGAACCTGAACACAAATTCAGCAGAGCACAGGTACAGTGGCTTTGTGCGGAATGGCACCCTATTCTCTATATAGTGTGCTTTTTTTGACCAGGGCTACTGTATAGTTAAGAAGGTGCCATTTGGGACGCAGACACTGTGAGTAACGTTATCAAAGAGTCAATAGGCATTTCTTAGTGTGTTAGATAGTGTGACAAGCTCTAGGTGGTACTGTACGAGACGTTGGTGGAACATGTGTGGGCATGAAGGGCAGTAAACAAAGCTGCGGTGAGTCAGAAACAAGACAAAGCAGCTGTCATCTCTCTTTCTTTCTCTTGCTCTCTATCTCTCTCTCTCCCTCTGATAAGCTTTATTAGCATAAATGACAAGGCCACTGTTGCTAAAGCAAGCTGAGATAATGACATCAACAATAACAGCATAATGATCTCTCTCTCTCTAGCCATCTCTTTATCTGCTGCAAACACACACACAAACTCACAAACACACACACAAACTCACAAAGACACACACAAACTCACACACACACAAACTCACAAACACTCACACAAACATATGAAGGTAATTAAACACTCTGTAAACAAATGCCCCTATCTCGTGAGACAGCTTGCACCTCAACATTTTTTTAAAAAGATAAGCAGTGAAAAGAGGTATAATTTAGGCTCCTGGCTGTTCTCCATCATTCTGCTTGTTGAAAACAAACTTTGTTTGCAAAACAACATTAAAGGTAGTAGACGGTAGCTGGTGGGCTGACAGTCTCAGTAATGTGTTGCTTGCTACCAAGACCGCTATTCCATAGTATGTGTTATGCAGAGAGGACTTTAACACCCAGCCAGGCAAGCAATCTGACATACCCCCTGCCTGCCTGACAGCGTTTCCATGCCTGCTCCTACTGCCTGTTAGAATCCGTGTTTACATGGTTATTTAACACATTTTAGAGTCATGTGTAAGATAAATGGTGACAGCATTAACTTTCTTGATCCACAGTCACACCTGTATGCATTTGATCTTTGGTATTGAAAGAAAAAGCTGATAGGAAATTGGGGGTTTGATCTGTGTCTGACTGTCAGCCACAAGATGCTTAAGGCATTATTACCAGAGACACTAAGATGGATCTGCTCACCAGAGTGGAACAGAACAGCCTCCCTAAGCACATGTAATACAAATATACGACGAGATATGGCTCTACATAGAAAAAAGGCCAGAACGTGAAAGGAAATAGGGTAAGGCTTTTCTTAAAGCCTGCAATAATGTAGTATGATGCCTTTATAATATTTAAATGTCATACAATTTAAATGTTTATTAGGTACACCTATCTAGTACTGGGTTGGATCCCCTTTGCCACCAGAACAGCCTGAATTATTCGGGGCACGTAAACATTGCTCAATTGGTTTCAAGGGACCTAACGCATTTCCACGAAAACATTCCCCACACCATTACACCACCGCCACCAGCCTGTACCATTGACACCAGGCAGGATGAGGCCATGGACTCATGCTGCTTACGCCAAATCCTGACTCTACCATCAGCATGACGCAACAGGAACCAGGATTCGTCCGACCAGGCAACGTTTTTCCACTCCTCAATTGTCCAGTGTTGGTGATCTTCTTGTTTTTAGCTGATAAGAGTTGAACCCGGTGTGGTCATCTCCTGCAATAGCCTATCCCTGACAAGAACCGACAAGTTGTGCGTTCCGAGATGTCCTTCTGCACACCACTGTTGTACTACGCCGTTATTTACCTGTTTGTGGCCCGCCTGATAGCTTGCACAATTCTTGCCATTCTCCTTCGACTTCTCTCATCAACGAGCTGTTGTCGCCCACAGGACTGCCACTGACTGGATGTTTTTTGTTTGTTTCACCATTCTCTGTACACCATAGACACTGTCTGGTGTGAAAAGCCCAGGAGGCTGGACATTTCTGAGATACTGTAACAGGTGCGCCTGGCACCAACGATCATACCACTCTCAAAGTCACTCATTTTGCCCATTCTAACATTCAATCAAACAGTAACTGAATGCCTCGATGCCTGCTGCCTGCTTTATACTGCAAAGCAACCAATGGCCATGTGACTCACTATCTGTAGGAGAGAACCATTTTCGTGAATGGGGTGGGTTACCTAATGATACTTTTCCTAAGCATGTATGACCCTGTTGTCATGTCTTATAATCATCTTATAATGATCCTGACTAAATACCTTCCATTTTAAGACAGTTAAAATTACAGAGGTGGTTACGGCATGGTCAGCCACACTGGCGGGCTGACATCTGAGCTACTTATGGGCTTTAGGTGCCAGGCTGCTGCACGTGATAAGGTGACCTGGCCTGGCCTGCCTGGCATACTCTCTGACGCGGTGCCCTCTCTAACTTACTCTGACTTGACCTGCTGGGTTAATCTGAGCAGGTTTCAAACTGGATCTGAAGCCGTGGTGCCCGAGCTCATGCAGATCTGGCTGGGGTGTACCGGCAGTTTACCGACTGCTGCTAGTACTAGTGTGGTCTCTCGCTCTCTCTCGCTCTGCACAGCCAGATGCATACTTACTGTCTACTCAACTCTGAGTGTCTTAGATGTGGTTTGGACATCTGCTGGGCCTTTTCCCAGAAGCTCTCTGATGTTATTGTCTGTCAAACCCAGAAGTTATTCTGGGGCTTGTTATTTTAGCCATCGTCTCGATCTTTTCAAAATGTCATCATTTCTAATGTTTTTGTTATTTTGAACTTGTTCAAATAACTCCAAACTTTGGGAGTTGTTTTGCTTTGTTGCACGTTGATATGATGATGACCTCTACTCTAGTATTGACAGTGTGTTGTTGGTAGAAAACAGCTCAATTGTTTCTTCAATAAATGTGCTGAAACCAATATGTATTTGTCATTGCAACACAGCAGGAGCAGCTAAAACATAGAATAGGAGTGGTGAAACAAAGAGCAGGGATGCAGAAGAAATCACATCTCCAAGGACATCATTATCCTCTCATTTCTAGATTTGAAGTCCCTACACACAGCATGCAGATATATAAATATATTGCACTCTATTGTCCCCCTTGGCTGGAGTTCAGAGGTTAGTCCAGAGTTAGCACCTCTCCATAACCTCTGAGTTCCTTTCAGAGAGGTTGGGTTAAAAGGGGAAGTCAAATTTCACTTGCACCTTGTGTTATCTTAATGTTAATTGAACATACTGAGCACAGACCCCTTTCCTCACAGTACTGTATGTTACCCGATGAGTGCGTCCCAAATGGCACTCTAGGCGCTGATCAAAAGTACAGAAGTAGCAGCACCGGTACTCCCTGCATATAGCCTCATTATTATTATTATGTACTCCCTGCATATAGCCTCATTATTATTATGTACTCCCTGCATATAGCCTCATTATTATTATGTACTCCCTGCATATAGCCTCATTATTATTATGTACTCCCTGCATATAGCCTCATTATTATTATGTACTCCCTGCATATAGCCTCATTATTATTATGTACTCCCTGCATATAGCCTCATTATTATTATGTACTCCCTGCATATAGCCTCATTATTATTATGTACTCCCTGCATATAGCCTCATTATTATTATGTACTCCCTGCATATAGCCTCATTATTATTATGTACTCCCTGCATATAGCCTCATTATTATTATGTACTCCCTGCATATAGCCTCATTATTATTATGTACTCCCTGCATATAGCCTCATTATTATTATGTACTCCCTGCATATAGCCTCATTATTATTATGTACTCCCTGCATATAGCCTCATTATTATTATGTACTCCCTGCATATAGCCTCATTATTAATATGTACTCCCTGCATATAGCCTCATTATTATTATGTACTCCCTGCATATAGCCTCATTATTACTATGAACCCCCTGTATATAGCCTCATTATTATGGACCCCCTGTATATAGCCTCATTATTATGGACCCCCTGTATGGACCCCCTGTTGCGTCTTCTTCACCACGCTGTCTGTGTGGGTGGACCATTTCTGTTTGTCCGTGATGTTTACGCCGAGGAACTTAAAACTTTCCACCTTCTCCACTACTGTTCCGTCGATGTGGATAGGGGGGTGCGCCCTCTGCTGTTTCCTGAAGTCCACGATCATCTCCTTTGTTTTGTTGACGTTGAGTGTGAGGTTATTTTTCTGACACCACACTCCGAGGGTCTCACCTCCTCCCTGTAGGCCGTCTCGTCGTTGTTGGTAATCAAGCCTACCACTGTAGTGTCATCTGCAAACTTGATGATTGAGTTGGAGGCGTGCATGGCCACGCAGTCATGGGTGAACAGGGAGTACAAGAGAGGGCTGAGAACGCACACTTGTGGGGCCCCAGTGTTGAGGATCAGCGGGGTGGAGATGTTGTTTCCTACCCTCACCACCTGTGTGCGGCCTGTCAGGAAGTCCAGGACCCAGTTGCACAGGCCAGGGTCGAGACTCAGGGTCTCGAGCTTAATGACGAGTTTGGAGGGTACTATGTTGTTAAATGCTGAGCTGTAGTCGATGAACAGCATTCTTACATAGGTATTCCTCTTGTCCAGATGGGTTAGGGCAGTGTGCAGTGTGATTGCAATTGCGTCGTCTGTGGACCTATTGGGGCGGTAAGCAAATTGGAGTGGATCTAGGGTGTCAGGAGGGTGGAGGTGATAGGATCCTTGACTAGTCTCTCAAAGCTTTTCATGATGACGGAAGTGAGTGCTACGGGGCGATAGTCATTTAGCTCAGTTACCTTAGCTTTCTTGGGAACTGGAACAATGGTGGCCCTCTTGAAGCATGTGGGAACAGCAGATTGGGATAAGGATAGATTGAATATGTCCGTAAACACACCAGCCAGCTGGTCTGCGCATGCTCTGAGGACGTGGCTAGGGATGTCGTCTGGGCTGGCAGCCTTGCGAGGGTGAACACGTTTAAATGCTTTACTCACGTTGGCTGCGGTGAAGGAGAGCCCGCAGGTTTTGGTAGCGGGCCGTGTCGTTGGCACTGTATTGTCCTCAAAGCGAGCAAAGAAGTTGTTTAGTTTGTCTGGGAGCAGGACATCGTGGTTTTCTTTTTGTAGTCCGTGGTTGACTGTAGACCCTGCCACCTCTCGTGTCTGAGCCGTTGAATTTCAACTCTACTTTGTCTCTATACTGACGCTTAGCTTGTTTGTTTACCATGCGGAGGGAATAGCTACACTGTTTGTATTCGGTCATGTCATAGTGGGACCAGAGCCCATAGTGGGACCAGAGCCCATTATTGGGACCAGAGCCCATAGTGGCACCAGAGCCCATAGTGGCACCAGAGCCCATAGTGGCACCAGGGCCTATTAGTGGCACCAGAGCCCATTAGTGGCACCGGAGCCCATAGTGGGACCGGAGCCCATAGTGGGACCAGAGCCCATAGTGGCACCAGAGCCCATAGTGGCACCAGAGCCCATAGTGGCACCAGAGCCCATAGTGGGACCAGGGCCCATAGTGGGACCAGAGCCCATCGTGGGACAGGAGCCCATAGTGGGACCAGAGACCATAGTGGGACCAGAGACCATAGTGGGACCAGGGCCCATAGGGGGACCACGGCCCATTAGTGGGACCACTGCCCATTAGTGGGACCACGGCCCATTAGTGGTACCAGGATCCATAGTGGTACCAGGATCCATAGTGGCACCAGAGACCATAGTGGGACCAGGGCCCATTACTGGCAGCAGAGCCCATTAGTGGGACCAGAGCCCATAGTGGGACCAGAGCCCATTATTGGGACCAGAGCCCATAGTGGGACCAGAGCCCATAGTGGGACCAGGGCCCATTAGTGGGACCACGGCCCATTAGTGGGACCACGGCCCATTAGTGGGACCACGGCCCATAGTGGCACCAGAGACCATAGTGGGACCAGGGCCCATAGTGGGACCAGGGCCCACTAGTGGCACCAGGGCCCATTACTGGAACCAGAGCCCATTAGTGGGACCAGAGCCCATAGTGGGACCAGAGCCCATTATTGGGACCAGAGCCCATAGTGGCACCAGAGCCCATAGTGGCACCAAAGCCCATAGTGGGACCAGGGCCCATAGTGGGACCAGGGCCCATAGTGGGACCAGAGCCCATAGTGGGACCAGGGTCCATTAGTGGCACCAGGGCCCATTGTGGGACCACGGCCCATTAGTGGTACCAGGGCCCATAGTGGCACCAGAGTCCAGTATTGGCACCTGAGCCCATAGTGGGACCAGGGCCCATAGTGGGACCAGGGCCCATAGTGGGACCAGGGCCCATAGTGGGACCAGAGCCCATAGTGGGACCAGGGACCATTAGTGGTACCAGGGCCCATAGTGGCACCAGAGCCCAGTATTGGCACCTGAGCCCATAGTGGGACCAGAGCCCATTATTGGTACCAGGGCCCATAGTGGCACCAGAGACCATAGTGGGACCAGGGCCCATAGTGGCACCAGGGCCCATAGTGGGACCAGGGACCATTACTGGCAGCAGAGCCCATTAGTGGGACCAGAGCCCATTAGTGGGACCAGAGCCCATAGTGGGACCAGAGCCCATTATTGGGACCAGAGCCCATAGTGGCACCAGAGCCCATAGTGGGACCAGGACCTATTAGTGGCACCGGAGCACATAGTGGGACCGGAGCCCATAGTGGGACCAGAGCCCAGTAGTGGCACCAGAGCCCAGTAGTGGCACCAGGGCCCATTAGTGGCACCAGGGCCCGTAGTGGGACCAGAGCCCGTAGTGGGACCAGAGCCCGTAGTGGGACCAGGGACCATTAGTGGCACCAGAGCCCATTAGTGGCACCAGAGCCCATAGTGGCCCCAGAGCCCATAGTGGCACCAGAGCTCATAGTGGGACCAGGGCCCATAGTGGGACCAGAGCCCATCGTGGGACAGGGCCCATAGTGGGACCATGGCCCATTAGTGGGACCACGGCCCATTAGTGGTACCAGGGCCCATAGTGGCACCAGAGCCCATAGTGGGACCAGAGACCATAGCCAGGGCCCATAGGGGGACCACGGCCCATTAGTGGGACCACTGCCCATTAGTGGGACCACGGCCCATTAGTGGTACCAGGATCCATAGTGGTACCAGGATCCATAGTGGCACCAGAGACCATAGTGGGACCAGGGCCCATTACTGGCAGCAGAGCCCATTAGTGGGACCAGAGCCCATAGTGGGACCAGAGCCCATTATTGGGACCAGAGCCCATAGTGGGACCAGAGCCCATAGTGGGACCAGGGCCCATTAGTGGGACCACGGCCCATTAGTGGGACCACGGCCCATTAGTGGGACCACGGCCCATAGTGGCACCAGAGACCATAGTGGGACCAGGGCCCATAGTGGGACCAGGGCCCATAGTGGGACCAGGGCCCACTAGTGGCACCAGGGCCCATTACTGGAACCAGAGCCCATTAGTGGGACCAGAGCCCATAGTGGGACCAGAGCCCATTATTGGGACCAGAGCCCATAGTGGCACCAGAGCCCATAGTGGCACCAGAGCCCATAGTGGGACCAGGGCCCATAGTGGGACCAGGGCCCATAGTGGGACCAGAGCCCATAGTGGGACCAGGGTCCATTAGTGGCACCAGGGCCCATTGTGGGACCACGGCCCATTAGTGGTACCAGGGCCCATAGTGGCACCAGAGTCCAGTATTGGCACCTGAGCCCATAGTGGGACCAGGGCCCATAGTGGGACCAGGGCCCATAGTGGGACCAGAGCCCATAGTGGGACCAGGGACCATTAGTGGTACCAGGGCCCATAGTGGCACCAGAGCCCAGTATTGGCACCTGAGCCCATAGTGGGACCAGAGCCCATTATTGGTACCAGGGCCCATAGTGGCACCAGAGACCATAGTGGGACCAGGGCCCATAGTGGGACCAGGGCCCATAGTGGCACCAGGGCCCATAGTGGGACCAGGGACCATTACTGGCAGCAGAGCCCATTAGTGGGACCAGAGCCCATTAGTTGGACCAGAGCCCATAGTGGGACCAGAGCCCATTATTGGGACCAGAGCCCATAGTGGCACCAGAGCCCATAGTGGGACCAGGACCTATTAGTGGCACCGGAGCCCATAGTGGGACCGGAGCCCATAGTGGGACCAGAGCCCAGTAGTGGCACCAGAGCCCAGTAGTGGCACCAGGGCCCATTAGTGGCACCAGGGCCCGTAGTGGGACCAGAGCCCGTAGTGGGACCAGAGCCCGTAGTGGGACCAGGGACCATTAGTGGCACCAGAGCCCATTAGTGGCACCAGAGCCCATAGTGGCCCCAGAGCCCATAGTGGCACCAGAGCTCATAGTGGGACCAGGGCCCATAGTGGGACCAGAGCCCATCGTGGGACAGGGCCCATAGTGGGACCATGGCCCATTAGTGGGACCACGGCCCATTAGTGGTACCAGGGCCCATAGTGGCACCAGAGACCATAGTGGGACCAGGGCCCATTACTGGCAGCAGAGCCCATTAGTGGGACCAGAGCCCATAGTGGGACCAGAGCCCATTATTGGGACCAGAGCCCATAGTGGCACCAGAGCCCATAGTGGGACCGGAGCCCATAGTGGGACCAGAGCCCATAGTGGCACCAGAGCCCATAGTGGTACCAGAGCCCATAGTGGCACCAGAGCCCATAGTGGCACCAGAGCCCATAGTGGGACCAGGGCCCATAGTGGGACCAGAGCCCATCGTGGGACAGGAGCCCATAGTGGGACCAGAGACCATAGTGGGACCAGAGACCATAGTGGGACCAGGGCCCATAGGGGGACCACGGCCCATTAGTGGGACCACTGCCCATTAGTGGGACCACGGCCCATTAGTGGTACCAGGATCCATAGTGGTACCAGGATCCATAGTGGCACCAGAGACCATAGTGGGACCAGGGCCCATTACTGGCAGCAGAGCCCATTAGTGGGACCAGAGCCCATAGTGGGACCAGAGCCCATTATTGGGACCAGAGCCCATAGTGGGACCAGAGCCCATAGTGGGATCAGGGCCCATTAGTGGGACCACGGCCCATTAGTGGGACCACGGCCCATTAGTGGGACCACGGCCCATAGTGGCACCAGAGACCATAGTGGGACCAGGGCCCATAGTGGGACCAGGGCCCATAGTGGGACCAGGGCCCATAGTGGGACCAGGGCCCACTAGTGGCACCAGGGCCCATTACTGGAACCAGAGCCCATTAGTGGGACCAGAGCCCATAGTGGGACCAGAGCCCATTATTGGGACCAGAGCCCATTATTGGGACCAGAGCCCATAGTGGCACCAGAGCCCATAGTGGCACCAGAGCCCATAGTGGGACCAGGGCCCATAGTGGGACCAGGGCCCATAGTGGGACCAGAGCCCATAGTGGGACCAGGGTCCATTAGTGGCACCAGGGCCCATTGTGGGACCACGGCCCATTAGTGGTACCAGGGCCCATAGTGGCACCAGAGTCCAGTATTGGCACCTGAGCCCATAGTGGGACCAGGGCCCATAGTGGGACCAGGGCCCATAGTGGGACCAGAGCCCATAGTGGGACCAGGGACCATTAGTGGTACCAGGGCCCATAGTGGCACCAGAGCCCAGTATTGGCACCTGAGCCCATAGTGGGACCAGAGCCCATAGTGGCACCAGGGCCCATAGTGGGACCAGAGCCCATAGTGGTACCAGAGCCCATAGTGGCACCAGAGCCCATAGTGGCACCAGAGCCCATAGTGGGACCAGGGCCCATAGTGGGACCAGAGCCCATCGTGGGACAGGAGCCCATAGTGGGACCAGAGACCATAGTGGGACCAGAGACCATAGTGGGACCAGGGCCCATAGTGGGACCAGAGCCCATCGTGGGACAGGAGCCCATAGTGGGACCAGAGACCATAGTGGGACCAGAGACCATAGTGGGACCAGGGCCCATAGGGGGACCACGGCCCATTAGTGGGACCACTGCCCATTAGTGGGACCACGGCCCATTAGTGGTACCAGGATCCATAGTGGTACCAGGATCCATAGTGGCACCAGAGACCATAGTGGGACAAGGGCCCATTACTGGCAGCAGAGCCCATTAGTGGGACCAGAGCCCATAGTGGGACCAGAGCCCATTATTGGGACCAGAGCCCATAGTGGGACCAGAGCCCATAGTGGGATCAGGGCCCATTAGTGGGACCACGGCCCATTAGTGGGACCACGGCCCATTAGTGGGACCACGGCCCATAGTGGCACCAGAGACCATAGTGGGACCAGGGCCCATAGTGGGACCAGGGCCCATAGTGGGACCAGGGCCCATAGTGGGACCAGGGCCCACTAGTGGCACCAGGGCCCATTACTGGAACCAGAGCCCATTAGTGGGACCAGAGCCCATAGTGGGACCAGAGCCCATTATTGGGACCAGAGCCCATTATTGGGACCAGAGCCCATAGTGGCACCAGAGCCCATAGTGGCACCAGAGCCCATAGTGGGACCAGGGCCCATAGTGGGACCAGGGCCCATAGTGGGACCAGAGCCCATAGTGGGACCAGGGTCCATTAGTGGCACCAGAGCCCATAGTGGCACCAGAGCCCATAGTGGGACCAGGGCCCATAGTGGGACCAGAGCCCATCGTGGGACAGGAGCCCATAGTGGGACCAGAGACCATAGTGGGACCAGAGACCATAGTGGGACCAGGGCCCATAGTGGGACCAGAGCCCATCGTGGGACAGGAGCCCATAGTGGGACCAGAGACCATAGTGGGACCAGAGACCATAGTGGGACCAGGGCCCATAGGGGGACCACGGCCCATTAGTGGGACCACTGCCCATTAGTGGGACCACGGCCCATTAGTGGTACCAGGATCCATAGTGGTACCAGGATCCATAGTGGCACCAGAGACCATAGTGGGACCAGGGCCCATTACTGGCAGCAGAGCCCATTAGTGGGACCAGAGCCCATAGTGGGACCAGAGCCCATTATTGGGACCAGAGCCCATAGTGGGACCAGAGCCCATAGTGGGATCAGGGCCCATTAGTGGGACCACGGCCCATTAGTGGGACCACGGCCCATTAGTGGGACCACGGCCCATAGTGGCACCAGAGACCATAGTGGGACCAGGGCCCATAGTGGGACCAGGGCCCATAGTGGGACCAGGGCCCATAGTGGGACCAGGGCCCACTAGTGGCACCAGGGCCCATTACTGGAACCAGAGCCCATTAGTGGGACCAGAGCCCATAGTGGGACCAGAGCCCATTATTGGGACCAGAGCCCATTATTGGGACCAGAGCCCATAGTGGCACCAGAGCCCATAGTGGCACCAGAGCCCATAGTGGGACCAGGGCCCATAGTGGGACCAGGGCCCATAGTGGGACCAGAGCCCATAGTGGGACCAGGGTCCATTAGTGGCACCAGGGCCCATTGTGGGACCACGGCCCATTAGTGGTACCAGGGCCCATAGTGGCACCAGAGTCCAGTATTGGCACCTGAGCCCATAGTGGGACCAGGGCCCATAGTGGGACCAGGGCCCATAGTGGGACCAGAGCCCATAGTGGGACCAGGGACCATTAGTGGTACCAGGGCCCATAGTGGCACCAGAGCCCAGTATTGGCACCTGAGCCCATAGTGGGACCAGAGCCCATAGTGGCACCAGGGCCCATAGTGGGACCAGGGCCCATAGTGGGACCATGGCCCATATTGGGACCAGAGCCCATTAGTGGCACCAGAGCCCATTAGTGGCACCAGGGCCCATAGTGGGATCAGGGACCATTAGTGGCACCAGGGCCCATTACTGGCACAAGAGCCCATAGTGGGACCAGGGCCCATAGTGGGATCAGGGACCATTAGTGGCACCAGAGCCCATAGTGGCCCCAGAGCCCATAGTGGCACCAGAGCTCATAGTGGGACCAGGGCCCATAGTGGGACCAGAGCCCATCGTGGGACAGGGCCCATAGTGGGACCATGGCCCATTAGTGGGACCACGGCCCATTAGTGGTACCAGGGCCCATAGTGGCACCAGAGACCATAGTGGGACCAGGGACCATTACTGGCAGCAGAGCCCATTAGTGGGACCAGAGCCCATAGTGGGACCAGAGCCCATTATTGGGACCAGAGCCCATAGTGGCACCAGAGCCCATAGTGGCACCAGAGCCCATAGTGGCACCAGGGCCTATTAGTGGCACCAGAGCCCATTAGTGGCACCGGAGCCCATAGTGGGACCGGAGCCCATAGTGGGACCAGAGCCCATAGTGGCACCAGAGCCCATAGTGGCACCAGAGCCCATAGTGGCACCAGAGCCCATAGTGGCACCAGAGCCCATAGTGGGACCAGGGCCCATAGTGGGACCAGAGCCCATCGTGGGACAGGAGCCCATAGTGGGACCAGAGACCATAGTGGGACCAGAGACCATAGTGGGACCACGGCCCATTAGTGGGACCACGGCCCATAGTGGCACCAGAGACCATAGTGGGACCAGGGCCCATAGTGGGACCAGGGCCCATAGTGGGACCAGGGCCCACTAGTGGCACCAGGGCCCATTTCTGGAACCAGAGCCCATTAGTGGGACCAGAGCCCATAGTGGGACCAGAGCCCATTATTGGGACCAGAGCCCATAGTGGCACCAGAGCCCATAGTGGCACCAGAGCCCATAGTGGGACCAGGGCCCATAGTGGGACCAGGGCCCATAGTGGGACCAGAGCCCATAGTGGGACCAGGGTCCATTAGTGGCACCAGGGCCCATTGTGGGACCACGGCCCATTAGTGGTACCAGGGCCCATAGTGGCACCAGAGTCCAGTATTGGCACCTGAGCCCATAGTGGGACCAGGGCCCATAGTGGGACCAGGGCCCATAGTGGGACCAGAGCCCATAGTGGGACCAGGGACCATTAGTGGTACCAGGGCCCATAGTGGCACCAGAGCCCAGTATTGGCACCAGAGCCCATAGTGGGACCAGAGCCCATAGTGGCACCAGGGCCCATAGTGGGACCAGGGCCCATAGTGGGACCATGGCCCATATTGGGACCAGAGCCCATTAGTGGCACCAGAGCCCATTAGTGGCACCAGGGCCCATAGTGGGATCAGGGACCATTAGTGGCACCAGGGCCCATTACTGGCACAAGAGCCCATAGTGGGACCAGGGCCCATAGTGGGATCAGGGACCATTAGTGGCACCAGGGCCCATTACTGGCACAAGAGCCCATAGTGGGACCAGGGCCCATATTGGGACCCTAGCCCATAGTGGCACCAGGGCCCACAGTGGGACCAGAATCCATAGTGGCAATAGGGCCCATTAGTGGCACCAGAGCCCATAGTGGTACCAGGGTCCATTAGTGGGACCAGAGGCCATTGTGGGACCAGGACCCATAGTGGGACCAGGGCCCATAGTGGGACCAGAGCCAATAGTGGGACCAGGGCCCGTTAGTGGCACCAGAGCCCATAGTGGGACCAGGGCCCATAGTGGCACCAGGGCCCATATTGGGACCAGGGCCCATAGTGGGACCAGGACCCATAGTGGGACCAGGGCCCATAGTTACACCAGAGCCCATTAGTAAGTGCATTATGTAAAGCCGGGGTAGGCATCTAGATTTAGCCGCTAGACTTGGTAGGCTAGTGGTTAGAGTGTTGGGCCAGTAACCGAAAGGTTGCTAGATCGAATCCCTGAGCTGACCAGGTAAAAATCTGTCGTTCTGCCCCTGAACAAGGCAGTTAACCTGCTGTTCCTGGGTAGGCTGTCATTGTAAATAAGAATTTGTTCTTAACTTACTTGCCTGGTTAAATAAATAATAATAATTTGTGACCTGCAAATTCACCACAACTAATCCCAAAAAGAGATTGTGTTTGAAAAAGAACAATCAATTCATAACTTGATTACATTGAGACACCATCACATATGTCTCTTTTTTTATATTTGTGGGAATACTTGGGATTGTTTTTTGTAGGGAATAAGGTACCATTTGGGACTCTCCCACGGTGACTGAACTCCACCACTAGTTAGGCGCCACCTCTGGCAACAATACAGCAATTAAGGGAAAATAGCCATTTCAAATTCAATGACCATTTTTCTGGTCGTTGGAAAATCCCACAATCCTGCCTGCTCAGTACAGCATCAATGTGGTTTCAGAGAGAGAAGTACTCCGAGAGGATAACAGGGAGATAAAGAGGAGGCCAAAGACTGTCATTAAATTACCAACAATAAATAAGACAACAATATCTATCCACCTATGTGGGGATCATAGCATTATTATAGCTAGCCTTAGGCGGTGGGCCAACACTTTAAAACCACCGGTGAACATTGGTTGCGTCCCAGATGGTATCCTATTCCTTATGTAGTGCACTACTTTTGAGCAGAGTTGTATGGGCCCTGATCCAAAGTAGCGCACTAAATAGTCAATAGTTTATCATTTGAAAGCACAATTCCCTAACCTCCTTAGCCTATGTTCCTCAAACACAACTGTATTGTTTAGTTCCATAATGCATCTGTACCGAGTGGTTCCTTCCCTAGGCCCTTTGCTGCTCAGTTCTGTTATAAAGGTACCTTCACTTTTTAAAGAGGGCACTTACCAGCAGAGGGCACTTGCCAGCATTAATCATTGTGAACAGCTGGCCTTTAGCTGGGGCCTTGAATGCACAGTGCCCTAGGTCTAGGGTACAGGCAGCAGCACAATAACCTAATCATTCTCCTTCCCTTCCCCAGCCCAGACCCAAGCTCCAGCCTGGTTCCCCAGCCCAGTCACCTGCCCTAGCCCACTTTCCAAGCCCCAGCCCGGTTCCCCAGCCACAGCCTGCTTCCGCAGCCCCAGCCCAATTTCCCAGTCCACAGCCCATTGCCCTAGTCCAGTTCCCCTGCCCCAGCCCGCTGCCTGCCTGACACCCTCTGGTTCTGTTTCACGATACAACATTTTTTTTTTCTGTCGGTCGACTCTGACCTTTCACTATTTCATGTGTCTATTTTTCCAAATGTCAACATATTGGCACTGACTGTTAAACCAGTTGTGTTAAACATGATCTGAAGTTCATGTCTTGGGACCAAATAATGGATTGAATGGACAATGCACGTAAAGTCATCATGACTTTTTCCCCTTTTGAAAAACTCCTATATTCTCTCCTGTGAAACAGTGAGTCACAATGTTGATGTTTTCATGCTCCTTGCCTCCATATGCTTGGTATGTCATTATCACATTCTAACCACAGTGACCTTATAACAATGACCTTTGAAAAACAGCACAACAACATCTTTACTCAAGTGTAAAGAATGTGCAGCACGTGTCAGAAACAGTCAGACAGAAAACAGACCTCTGTACATCACAATATAGGAAATACTAGTCCCCTTCCCAGCTCCTCTGACTTCTTTGTTTATTGTCTTGGCCAAACTATACTAAGTGCGTAGAAACGTAAGTGATAGGATATTATTGCCTTGCTTCATGCTTCCATGTTTTTATTAAATGTTAGAACTTCAACTCTTGTGTCATAATCATTGTGCTCATATGATGTCATGGTGTACGGTATGCTACTTCTGCACATGTCTGCTAAAGTCCTGTACTTTGCAACTAAAGACACAGTGTTCAGTTTGACCACAAGGTGGAGTAATGGTCCAAAGAAATAGTGGTGACTCAATGGAGAAAATAGTATTTGTGACGGAATGTACAATACACAATCAGAACTAATGATACAAATCCCATGGTTTTTAAAGATTGCCCTTTAAAATGTTAGTATGTAAATTATTAATAGTTAATTAAAATTGGTCTAAAAATCACTTGAGATTCAAAATATATCTGTAATATATATTTAACTAGGCAAGTCAGTTAAGAACAAATTCTTATTTACAATGACGGCCTACCCCAGCCAAGCCCTAATCTGGACGACGCTGGTCCAATTGTGCACCGCCCTATGGTACTCCCAATCACGGCTGGTTGTGATACAGCCCAGGATCAAACCAGGGTGTTTGTGGTGATGCATCTTGCACTGAGGTGCAGTGCCTTGGACAGCTGCACCACTCCAGAGCCCGAGTGACTTGAAGTGATGACTTTAATGATTTGAAGTGATCTGTAAAATACAGTAGTGAAACATACAAAAACTGTTCATTGAGTTGAAGTCAGAAGTTTACATACACTTAGGTTGGAGTCATTAAAACTAGTTTTTCAACCACTCCACAAATTTCTTGTTAACAAACTATAGTTTTGGCAAGTCGGTTAGTACATCTACTTCATGCATGACACAAGTCATTTTCCCAACAATTGTTTACAGACAGATTATTTCACTGTATCACAATTCCAGTCGGTCAGAAGTTTACATTCACTAAGTTGACTGTGCCTTTAAACAGCTTGGAAAATTCCAGAAAATGATGTCATGGCTTTAGAAGATCCTGATAGGCTAATTGACATAATTTGAGTCAATTGGAGGTGTACCTGTGGATGTATTTCAAGGCCTACCTCCAAACTCAGTGCCTCTTTGCTTGACATCATGGGAAAATCCAAATAAATCAGCCAAGACCTCAGAAGAAAATTGTGGACCTCCACAAGTCTGGTTCTTCCTTGGGAGCAATTTCCAAACGCCTGAAGGTACCACGTTCATCTGTACAAATAATAGTACGCAAGTATAAAGACCATGGGACCACGCAGCCGTCATACCGCTCAGGAAGGAGACACGTTCTGTCTCCTAGAGATGAATGTACTTTGGTGTGAAAAGTGCAAATAAATCCCAGAACAACAGCAAAGGACCTTGTGAAGATGCTGGAGGAAACAGGTACAAAAGTATCTATATCCACAGTAAAACAAGTCCTAAATCAACCTGAAAGGCCGCTCAGCAAGGAAGAAGCCACTGCTCCAAAACCGCCATAAAAAAGCCAGACTACGGTTTGCAACTGCACATGGGGACAAAGATCAAACTTTTTGGAGAAATGTCCTTTGGTCTGATGAAACAAAATTAGAACTGTTTGGCCATAATGACCATCATTATGTTTGGAGGAAAAAGGGGGACGCTTGCAAGCCGAAGAACGCCATACCAACCGTGAAGCACGGGGGTGGCAGCATCATGTTGTGTAGGTGCTTTGCTGCAGGAGGGACTGGTGCACTTCACAAAATAGATGGCATCAAGAGGTAGGGAAATTGTGGATATATTGAAGCAGCATCTCAAGACATCAGTCAGGAAGTTAAAGCTTAGTCGCAAATGGGTCTTCCAAATGGACAATGACCCCAAGCATACTTCCAAAGTTGTGAAAAATGGCTTAAGGACAACAAAGTAAAGGTATTGGAGTGGCCATCACAAAGCCCTGAGTTCAACCCGAAATAAAATTTGTGGGCAGATCTGAAAAAGAGTGTGCGAGCAAGGAGGCCTACAAACCTGACTCAGTTATACCAGCTCTCTCAGGAGGAATCGGCCAAAATTCACCCAACTTATTGTGGGAAGCTTATTGTGGGAAGCTACCCAAAACATTTGACCCAAGTTAAACAATTTAAAGGTAATGCTACCAAATACTAATTGAGTGTATGTAAACTTCTGACCCACTGGGAATGTGATGAATTAAATAAAAGCTGAAATAAATCGTTCTCTCTATGGACTCTACAAGGTGGCGGAAGCGTTCTACAGGGATGTTGGAATAATATTATTTATTATTCTAACATTTCACATTCTTAATAAAGTGGTGATCTAACTGACCTAAGACAGGGAATTTTTACTAGGATTAAATGTCAGGAATTGGGAAAAACTGAGCTTAAATGTATTTGGTTAAGGTGTGTGTAAACTTCCGACTTCAACTAGAATTGTATAAATACTCTGTGAATAAGTAATACATTGACCTACACTACCGTTCAAAGGTTTGGGGTCACTTAAAAATGTCCTGGTTTGAAAGAAAAGCACGTTTTTGTCCATTAAAGTAGCATCAAATTGATCAGAAATACAGTGTATACATTGTTAATGTTGTAAATGACTATTGTAGCTGGAAACATACTTTTTTTTAATGGAATACTGTATCTCCATAGGCATAGAGAGGCCCATTATCAGCAACCATCACTCCTGTGTTCCAATGGCACGTTGGGTTAGCTAATCCATGTTTATCATTTTAAAAGGCTAATTGATCATTAGAAAACCCTTTTGCAATTATGTTAGCACAGCTGAAAACTGTTGTGCTGATTAAAGAAAACCAGCCTTCTTTAGACTGGTTGAGTATCTGGAGCATCAGCACTTGTGGGTTCAATTACAGGCTCAAAATGGCCAGAAACAAATGACTTTCTTCTGAAACTCGTCAGTCCATGCGAGAAATTGCCAAGAAACGAAATATCTCGCACAACGCTGTGTACTACTCCCTTCACAGAACAAACTGTCTCTAACCAGAATAGAAAGAGGAGTGGGAGGCCCTGATGCACAACTGAGCAAGAGGACAAGTACATTAGAGTATCTAGTTTGAGAAACACATGCCTCACAAGTCCTCAACTGGCAGCTTCATTAAATAGTACATACAAAACACCAGTCTCGAAGTCAACAGTGAAGAGGCGACTCCGGGATGCTGGCCTTCTATTATGACGGCAAAGAAGGACTGCATGTTGAAGAATGTGTTATCAGGAATTGTTGTCTTGCACGGGAAGATGGGACACATTAAGTAATCAGGAACATATGGCAAAAAACCAGACTAATGGCTCTTTTCAATCTGTAAAGTTGAAGCGTTACAGATTCTGCGATGGTAATGTAAAGGTAATTTCAGATTGAGCCGACGTGTGCAGTGTTTACTGTGAATGCAGTCTGCGGTAAAGAGGGAACATTGCCTTTAAATTTCAATCACGCTGTAAAGCTGATCTCCTTCGGTGCTGATTGAATAGAGCCCTTAAGTATATGAAGATGCAGTATACGTCCTATATACAGGAGGATATTAGTGACAGGAGGTAGAGTAGAGGTAAAGAATAAAGAGGTCATACAGGACACACACACTGGGAGGGAGGGCAGTGCCTGGGGTTCAGAGATCATTGGAGCATGCCCAGGTGACCTGAACTGGCAGGAGCACAACCTCCCCCAGGGCCAGGTGGAACCATTAAATACAGACAAATAATAGTTTGTTTACTTGTTTCAACTACAGAAGAGGGCAAAGGGCTTGTTTATACAATTTTATTGTAATTTAAAGTGCTAGCACAGCAGGATACTGTAATAAACAGATTGTGCTAAATTCTCCAGTAAGTCCCAGAGCAGCACAAGGAGTCCAAAAGTACACAGACAACATGAATTAGCTCATTGATATTAGAGTAAAGATGGCATGAGCTGGAGTTGTGTGTTTGTGCTACCCTGAGTGTACAGAACATTAAGAACATCTGCTCTTTCCATGACAGACTGACCAGGTGAATCCAGGTGAATCCAGGTGAATCCAGGTGAACGCTGTGATCCCTTATTGATGTCACTGTAGATGAAGGGGAGGAGACAGGTTAAATAAGGATTTTGAAGCCTGTAGACAACTGAGACATGGATTGTGTATGTGTGCCATTCAGAGGGTGAATGGGCAAAACAAAACATTTAAGCGCCTTTGAACGGGGTATGGTAGTAGGTGCCAGGCACACCGGTTTGTGTCAAGAACTGCAACACTGCTAGGTTTTTCATGCTCAACAGTTTCCCGTGTGTATCAAGAATGGTCCACCACCCAAAGGACATCCAGCCAACTTGACACAACTGTGGGAAGCATTGGAGTCAACATGGGCCAACATCCCTGTAGAACGCTTCCGCCACCTTGTAGAGTCCATGTCCCGATGAATTGAGGATGTTCTGAGGACAAAAGGGGTTGCAACTCAATATTAGGAAGGTGTTCCTAATGTTTTGTACACTCATTGTATATATTTATAGCCCTTCAGTGTGGAGGAAATGCATCATTCAGTCATTAGATATCTCTCTGTACGTGAGAGCCTACTTTAGAATGGTCTGGTGGGGTTTTCACAGTGTAATGCACTGCTATGACGAACCTGAACACAAATTCAGCAGAGCACAGGTACAGTGGCTTTGTGCGGAATGGCACCCTATTCTCTATATAGTGTGCTTTTTTTGACCAGGGCTACTGTATAGTTAAGAAGGTGCCATTTGGGACGCAGACACTGTGAGTAACGTTATCAAAGAGTCAATAGGCATTTCTTAGTGTGTTAGATAGTGTGACAAGCTCTAGGTGGTACTGTACGAGACGTTGGTGGAACATGTGTGGGCATGAAGGGCAGTAAACAAAGCTGCGGTGAGTCAGAAACAAGACAAAGCAGCTGTCATCTCTCTTTCTTTCTCTTGCTCTCTATCTCTCTCTCTCCCTCTGATAAGCTTTATTAGCATAAATGACAAGGCCACTGTTGCTAAAGCAAGCTGAGATAATGACATCAACAATAACAGCATAATGATCTCTCTCTCTCTAGCCATCTCTTTATCTGCTGCAAACACACACACAAACTCACAAACACACACACAAACTCACAAAGACACACACAAACTCACACACACACAAACTCACAAACACTCACACAAACATATGAAGGTAATTAAACACTCTGTAAACAAATGCCCCTATCTCGTGAGACAGCTTGCACCTCAACATTTTTTTAAAAAGATAAGCAGTGAAAAGAGGTATAATTTAGGCTCCTGGCTGTTCTCCATCATTCTGCTTGTTGAAAACAAACTTTGTTTGCAAAACAACATTAAAGGTAGTAGACGGTAGCTGGTGGGCTGACAGTCTCAGTAATGTGTTGCTTGCTACCAAGACCGCTATTCCATAGTATGTGTTATGCAGAGAGGACTTTAACACCCAGCCAGGCAAGCAATCTGACATACCCCCTGCCTGCCTGACAGCGTTTCCATGCCTGCTCCTACTGCCTGTTAGAATCCGTGTTTACATGGTTATTTAACACATTTTAGAGTCATGTGTAAGATAAATGGTGACAGCATTAACTTTCTTGATCCACAGTCACACCTGTATGCATTTGATCTTTGGTATTGAAAGAAAAAGCTGATAGGAAATTGGGGGTTTGATCTGTGTCTGACTGTCAGCCACAAGATGCTTAAGGCATTATTACCAGAGACACTAAGATGGATCTGCTCACCAGAGTGGAACAGAACAGCCTCCCTAAGCACATGTAATACAAATATACGACGAGATATGGCTCTACATAGAAAAAAGGCCAGAACGTGAAAGGAAATAGGGTAAGGCTTTTCTTAAAGCCTGCAATAATGTAGTATGATGCCTTTATAATATTTAAATGTCATACAATTTAAATGTTTATTAGGTACACCTATCTAGTACTGGGTTGGATCCCCTTTGCCACCAGAACAGCCTGAATTATTCGGGGCACGTAAACATTGCTCAATTGGTTTCAAGGGACCTAACGCATTTCCACGAAAACATTCCCCACACCATTACACCACCGCCACCAGCCTGTACCATTGACACCAGGCAGGATGAGGCCATGGACTCATGCTGCTTACGCCAAATCCTGACTCTACCATCAGCATGACGCAACAGGAACCAGGATTCGTCCGACCAGGCAACGTTTTTCCACTCCTCAATTGTCCAGTGTTGGTGATCTTCTTGTTTTTAGCTGATAAGAGTTGAACCCGGTGTGGTCATCTCCTGCAATAGCCTATCCCTGACAAGAACCGACAAGTTGTGCGTTCCGAGATGTCCTTCTGCACACCACTGTTGTACTACGCCGTTATTTACCTGTTTGTGGCCCGCCTGATAGCTTGCACAATTCTTGCCATTCTCCTTCGACTTCTCTCATCAACGAGCTGTTGTCGCCCACAGGACTGCCACTGACTGGATGTTTTTTGTTTGTTTCACCATTCTCTGTACACCATAGACACTGTCTGGTGTGAAAAGCCCAGGAGGCTGGACATTTCTGAGATACTGTAACAGGTGCGCCTGGCACCAACGATCATACCACTCTCAAAGTCACTCATTTTGCCCATTCTAACATTCAATCAAACAGTAACTGAATGCCTCGATGCCTGCTGCCTGCTTTATACTGCAAAGCAACCAATGGCCATGTGACTCACTATCTGTAGGAGAGAACCATTTTCGTGAATGGGGTGGGTTACCTAATGATACTTTTCCTAAGCATGTATGACCCTGTTGTCATGTCTTATAATCATCTTATAATGATCCTGACTAAATACCTTCCATTTTAAGACAGTTAAAATTACAGAGGTGGTTACGGCATGGTCAGCCACACTGGCGGGCTGACATCTGAGCTACTTATGGGCTTTAGGTGCCAGGCTGCTGCACGTGATAAGGTGACCTGGCCTGGCCTGCCTGGCATACTCTCTGACGCGGTGCCCTCTCTAACTTACTCTGACTTGACCTGCTGGGTTAATCTGAGCAGGTTTCAAACTGGATCTGAAGCCGTGGTGCCCGAGCTCATGCAGATCTGGCTGGGGTGTACCGGCAGTTTACCGACTGCTGCTAGTACTAGTGTGGTCTCTCGCTCTCTCTCGCTCTGCACAGCCAGATGCATACTTACTGTCTACTCAACTCTGAGTGTCTTAGATGTGGTTTGGACATCTGCTGGGCCTTTTCCCAGAAGCTCTCTGATGTTATTGTCTGTCAAACCCAGAAGTTATTCTGGGGCTTGTTATTTTAGCCATCGTCTCGATCTTTTCAAAATGTCATCATTTCTAATGTTTTTGTTATTTTGAACTTGTTCAAATAACTCCAAACTTTGGGAGTTGTTTTGCTTTGTTGCACGTTGATATGATGATGACCTCTACTCTAGTATTGACAGTGTGTTGTTGGTAGAAAACAGCTCAATTGTTTCTTCAATAAATGTGCTGAAACCAATATGTATTTGTCATTGCAACACAGCAGGAGCAGCTAAAACATAGAATAGGAGTGGTGAAACAAAGAGCAGGGATGCAGAAGAAATCACATCTCCAAGGACATCATTATCCTCTCATTTCTAGATTTGAAGTCCCTACACACAGCATGCAGATATATAAATATATTGCACTCTATTGTCCCCCTTGGCTGGAGTTCAGAGGTTAGTCCAGAGTTAGCACCTCTCCATAACCTCTGAGTTCCTTTCAGAGAGGTTGGGTTAAAAGGGGAAGTCAAATTTCACTTGCACCTTGTGTTATCTTAATGTTAATTGAACATACTGAGCACAGACCCCTTTCCTCACAGTACTGTATGTTACCCGATGAGTGCGTCCCAAATGGCACTCTAGGCGCTGATCAAAAGTACAGAAGTAGCAGCACCGGTACTCCCTGCATATAGCCTCATTATTATTATTATGTACTCCCTGCATATAGCCTCATTATTATTATGTACTCCCTGCATATAGCCTCATTATTATTATGTACTCCCTGCATATAGCCTCATTATTATTATGTACTCCCTGCATATAGCCTCATTATTATTATGTACTCCCTGCATATAGCCTCATTATTATTATGTACTCCCTGCATATAGCCTCATTATTATTATGTACTCCCTGCATATAGCCTCATTATTATTATGTACTCCCTGCATATAGCCTCATTATTATTATGTACTCCCTGCATATAGCCTCATTATTATTATGTACTCCCTGCATATAGCCTCATTATTATTATGTACTCCCTGCATATAGCCTCATTATTATTATGTACTCCCTGCATATAGCCTCATTATTATTATGTACTCCCTGCATATAGCCTCATTATTATTATGTACTCCCTGCATATAGCCTCATTATTATTATGTACTCCCTGCATATAGCCTCATTATTAATATGTACTCCCTGCATATAGCCTCATTATTATTATGTACTCCCTGCATATAGCCTCATTATTACTATGAACCCCCTGTATATAGCCTCATTATTATGGACCCCCTGTATATAGCCTCATTATTATGGACCCCCTGTATGGACCCCCTGTTGCGTCTTCTTCACCACGCTGTCTGTGTGGGTGGACCATTTCTGTTTGTCCGTGATGTTTACGCCGAGGAACTTAAAACTTTCCACCTTCTCCACTACTGTTCCGTCGATGTGGATAGGGGGGTGCGCCCTCTGCTGTTTCCTGAAGTCCACGATCATCTCCTTTGTTTTGTTGACGTTGAGTGTGAGGTTATTTTTCTGACACCACACTCCGAGGGTCTCACCTCCTCCCTGTAGGCCGTCTCGTCGTTGTTGGTAATCAAGCCTACCACTGTAGTGTCATCTGCAAACTTGATGATTGAGTTGGAGGCGTGCATGGCCACGCAGTCATGGGTGAACAGGGAGTACAAGAGAGGGCTGAGAACGCACACTTGTGGGGCCCCAGTGTTGAGGATCAGCGGGGTGGAGATGTTGTTTCCTACCCTCACCACCTGTGTGCGGCCTGTCAGGAAGTCCAGGACCCAGTTGCACAGGCCAGGGTCGAGACTCAGGGTCTCGAGCTTAATGACGAGTTTGGAGGGTACTATGTTGTTAAATGCTGAGCTGTAGTCGATGAACAGCATTCTTACATAGGTATTCCTCTTGTCCAGATGGGTTAGGGCAGTGTGCAGTGTGATTGCAATTGCGTCGTCTGTGGACCTATTGGGGCGGTAAGCAAATTGGAGTGGATCTAGGGTGTCAGGAGGGTGGAGGTGATAGGATCCTTGACTAGTCTCTCAAAGCTTTTCATGATGACGGAAGTGAGTGCTACGGGGCGATAGTCATTTAGCTCAGTTACCTTAGCTTTCTTGGGAACTGGAACAATGGTGGCCCTCTTGAAGCATGTGGGAACAGCAGATTGGGATAAGGATAGATTGAATATGTCCGTAAACACACCAGCCAGCTGGTCTGCGCATGCTCTGAGGACGTGGCTAGGGATGTCGTCTGGGCTGGCAGCCTTGCGAGGGTGAACACGTTTAAATGCTTTACTCACGTTGGCTGCGGTGAAGGAGAGCCCGCAGGTTTTGGTAGCGGGCCGTGTCGTTGGCACTGTATTGTCCTCAAAGCGAGCAAAGAAGTTGTTTAGTTTGTCTGGGAGCAGGACATCGTGGTTTTCTTTTTGTAGTCCGTGGTTGACTGTAGACCCTGCCACCTCTCGTGTCTGAGCCGTTGAATTTCAACTCTACTTTGTCTCTATACTGACGCTTAGCTTGTTTGTTTACCATGCGGAGGGAATAGCTACACTGTTTGTATTCGGTCATGTTTACGGTCGCCTTGCCATGATTAAAAGCAGTGGTTCGCGCTTTCAGTTTTGCACGAATGCTGCCATCAATCCACGGTTTCTGGTTGGGGAAGGTTTTAATAGTTGCTGTGGGTACAACATCACCGATGCACTTGCTAATAAACTCGCTCACCAAATAAGCGTATTCATCAATGTTATTGTCCGACGCTATGCGGAACATATCCCAGTCCACGTGATCGAAGCAATCTTGAAGCGTGGAATCAGATTGGTCGGACCAGCGTTGAACAGACCTGAGCACGGGCATTTTCTGTTTTAGTTTCTGTCTATAGGCTGGGAGCAACAAAATTGAGTTGTGGTCAGTTTTTCCGAAAGGAGGGCGGGGCAGGGCTTTGTATGCGTCGCGGAAGTTAGAGTAACAATGGTCATGGATTTTTTCCGCCCGGGTAGTGCATTCGATATGCTGATAAAATTTAGGGAGTCTTGTTTTCAGATTAGCCTTGTTAAAATCCCCAACTACAATGAATGCAGCCTCAGGATATGTGGTTTCCAGTTTACATAGAGTCCAATGAAGTTCATTCAGGGCCATCGATGTGTCTGCTTGAGGGGGATATATACGGCTGTGATTATAATCGAAGAGCATTCTCTTGGTAGATAATGCGGTCGAAATTTGATTGTAAGGAATTCTAGGTCAGGTGAGCAAAAGGACTTGAGTTCCTGTATGTTGTTATGATCACACCACGTCTCATTAATCATAAGGCATACATACCCCCTCGCCCTTCTTCTTAGCAGAGAGATGTTTGTTTCTGTCGGCGCGATGTGTGAAGAGACCAGGTGGCTGTACCGACTCCGATAGCATGTCTCGAGTGAGCCACGTTTCTGTGAAACAAAGAACGTTACAATCTCTGATGTCTCTCTGGAAGGCAACCCTTGCTCGGATTTTGTCTACCTTGTTGTCAAGAGACTGGACGTTGGCGAGTAGTAAACTCGGGAGCTGTGCGCGATGTGCCCGTCTACGAAGCCTGACCAGAAGACCGCTTCTTCTGCCCCTCCTGCGGCGCCGTTGTTTTGGGTCGCTGGCTGGGATCCGATCCATTGTACTGGGTGGTGGACCAAATAGAGGATCTGCTTCAGGAAAGTCGTATTCCTGGTCGTAGTGTTGGTAAGTGAGAGAACGACAGGGAAAGAGAGAGACTGTGAGAGACTGTGTCCTCCTCTGCTTCCTGTATTACTGGATCACTGGAGGATATAGACAGAAGAGGAAGTTCATGCCCTGAATAGAGAGACCCTATAGTACATACTGTTCAGTACATACTGACTGGTTTATGTTCAGACAAAGAGACATTGGATGATCAATATGGAGACCCAGACAGCATAGGATGAGAGGCTGCATTAAAGACTGCAATCAATCCTATAGACACACGGAACTGTGTTTTCCACTGAAATACCTTTGCATGTATACAATTAATAGTAAACATACAAAATAATGACCCTCCATAACTGCCCAACACATCAGGAAGCAGAGTGAAATATCTGACTACACCAGAGAACAGAGAGAGGTGACAAAGCCTGACTAAATATCCGCTAAATATCCGCTCTTTCATCGGCCTACCGCCTGACGTTTGCCAAGCCTGATACGGATCAAGCCGCGAAGCAATAGAGGCTTATCAGTTTCCCTTCCCTTTATCAAGTTCCTGTCTTAACTGATGGATGGGGGGCGAGTCTGCACAGGGAAAGAGCCATTGTTAGGTCCATGTTTCTGGAGAACTGTGAAACTACTAACACTTGTAGGTCTAACAAGGCCTCTTATCAAAACAAAAGAGGTGTTATAGGTTATTAACAGAGACTGGACAACTCCCCAAAATCAGAAAACTACACCATCCCTATTTATGTATCAATAAGGAGAAGGGACACCATAGTGTTAGCTTTAGATGTGGGGGTGGGGTTGGCAATGCCCATCGGGACACCTTAGTGTTAGATTTAGATGTGGGGGTGGGGTTGGCAGTGCCCATCGGGACACCTTAGTGTTAGCTTTAGATGTGGGGGTGGGGTTGGCAATGCCCATCGGGACACCTTAGTGTTAGATTTAGATGTGGGGGTGGGGTTGGCAATGCCCATCGGGACACCTTAGTGTTAGATTTAGATGTGGGGGTGGGGTTGGCAGTGCCCATCGGGACACCTTAGTGTTAGCTTTAGATGTGGGGGTGGGGTTGGCAATGCCCATCGGGACACCTTAGTGTTAGATTTAGATGTGGGGGTGGGGTTGGCAATGCCCATCGGGACACCTTAGTGTTAGATTTAGATGTGGGGGTGGGGTTGGCAGTGCCCATCGGGACACCTTAGTGTTAGATTTAGATGTGGGGGTGGGGTTGGCAGTGCCCGTCTTGTAAAAGAGGTTTAATATCTATTTCAAGATTACAAATCTTGAACTTGAACATTGACTTGATTTTGCTGCACTGCTGCACATTATGCAAACACAAAGTTACCTGTAAGTGTAAGAATCTTGAGCACAATATCAGCATGTTGAGAGTGAGACGACACCCATTATGATCCGTTTACAGTGCAAAGTGCACTCTTAAAACCCCACAATGCCTGGTTCAAGCACCCACTGGCCTATTACTCTTCATCAGTCTCTGTGTGGGTATTACCAGCCAAGCACTTTCACCTGCATTAGACTAGGTGTCAGTGATGGGATCTGCCTGCATATGTCCTCGCCGTACTCTCAAAGAATTTATGTTGTGTTATCTGTGCTCAAGATTGCACCCGACCACCACTGATAACAGTTGACCCTTGGAATGGCACCTACATTCAGCCATTACGTCAGCCATTACATTCAGCCATTACGTCAGCCATTACATTCAGCCATTACATTCAGTCATTACCTTATGTTCACTTCCCAGAGTGTCACGTTGGCATAAAGGATCGGGAGACAGATGCAGGAATGCGTAATATGGGTTTTAATGACACCCAAATTACGGCGTGCCGTGGAAGGGCACGGGGACGAAGACCAAACAAACACTATACAAAAACACAGGGTTGAAACCCAAACAAAAGAGTGAGGAGTACCTCGAATAAATAACACAAGTGCACAATGATTAACACACGGGACGAGACCTGTAATCATCTGCGCAATCCACAATGTCACGAAAGCCAAAACACACAGCACAGGTACTCACACGCACATAGTAACAATAATCGACCCCCCAATGGAAACCAAAGGACACATATATACAAATACAATCAGTGGGAATAGGGACCAGGTGTGCGTAATGAAAGTTCCAGAGGGTTCCGTGACACAGAGAGAATGCTCCAACATGCCGGAAATTGTGATTTTTTTTTCTCCCCATTTCAAGTTCAAAGTCAATGCTACTGCAAGTTCAAAGACAATTCTACTGCAAAATCAAAGACAATTCTACTGCAAAATCAAAGACAATTCTACTGCAAAATCAAAAACAATGCTACTGCAAGTTCAAAGACAATTCTACTGCAAGTTCAAAGACAATTCTACTGCAATATCAAAGACAATTCTAATGCAATATCACAGACAATTCTACTGCAAGTTCAAAGACAATTCTACTGCAAAATCAAAGACAATGCTACTGCAAGATCAAAGACAAGTGTCGCAGTGTACCATATACAGTATATATGCTACAACCCCTGAAAATGACATTGGGAAATTCCATGACACTGTTGGCCTGTTTCATCCACAGTGCAGTGCGGCAAAAAATACTTTTATCTTTATCTATCTTTACCTTTTCATAATCCACCGTTACAAAATTTGCATCGCTGACGACCTAAAAATACATGCAAATAAATAAACCAAAACCTAAAAGTGATACATAAATAGCAGCTGGGGTCGGCCATTGTGCTGTGTCTTGCCTTGGCTTCCTCCTCAGGCCTATAGTCTAGCTGCACCTGCACGGCCAGGAGCAGAACAGGGTGGAGAGAGGGCGCTGGGGGGCTGGGGAGGTTAGTGTGAGGGGCGGAGGGGACAGGACAAGGGAGTGAAGGGAAGAACAATAGCAAGGCCACATGGTGGAACTAGAGCGAGACAGCCAGTCTGCCGGCCGCCCAGCCCCAGGAGAAACCTCAGCATCACAAAGGAAAAGGCTTCTCTGGAGCGCTCCCCGCACGCGCCCACAACCACACACACATGACAGACACAGATACACACACATACACACACACACACGACAGACATACAGATACACACACATACACACACAGAACAATAGAGACCCCCAGCCATCCCCGGTCCGGCAAGCCCTGCCCCGAACATGACTCCAGCTCCAGGGACTTAACGCACACAACCGAAGGAACAGGCTGTCCTGTCAGAGAGGGAGGGAGGGAGGTATACAAAAGGTTAGAAGAACTGTTCTGCATGTAGAGATCCACCACTATGCCCTGTTGCACATTGATGTGGTGCTGAGGTGTACAAGATTACTGCTCATATCAGTAATACAGTATGGGTTGAGAAATGTTTTATTCAACCATTGTGTTAGGTTTAGGGCCTAGCTCGATGGGACAGCCTGACCTGAATGGGACAAGCTGAACTAAATGGGACAACCTGGTTATGTAGATAAAGGTTAAATAAATAAAAGACATACAATTCAACAACAAAAATATATTTTCGTCTTGTCTTCAAGAGTCAGAAACGGAATTGAAACGTGTGTCTGCATGCAACTGCTGTTTTTGACCTCTTGGGTAACTTATGGGCACAATCCAATTGCTTTTTCCTCTGTCTAAGAACTATGTGATTGTTTTTAACATTGACCTCATCAACGATCACATTTTCCATCTCATAGTGTGTGTGTGTGTGTGTGTGTGTGTGTGTGTGTGTGTGTGTGTGTGTGTGTGTGTGTGTGTGTGTGTGTGTGTGTGTGTGTGTGTGTGTGTGTGTGTGTGTGTGTGTGTGTGTGTGTGTGTGTGTGTGTGTGTGTGTGTGTGTGTGTGTGTGTGTGGTCACTGAGAGTGTGCCTCACTGATGGATAACCCACTTGTTAAATCAACACGCGAAATAAAGCCACGGCAACAGGAAGAGACAGTGGAGAGATGCACAGCTGAAACAGACCAAATGTTTTGCTTGGGATGTGAAAGAATCAACAGTGTGTCTCCATGGTCCCACTCTGGGCACATGACGGGGAAGCAAGGGTCAGCTCCAACACAGTGGACTGACGCAACACACACACACCCTGGCCTGAATGTACCGCCCAGCAGCACCAATCCTACACAAATGGCGCCTAACACACAATACACTGATTCATCCAAAAACAACAGAGGCCCTTAGACTAAAGTCAGTTGTGTGTCGCTGTCTACGACATAACGCCAGTGATTAACACCCACAAGAATGTGCCAAATGCTAGGAATCCCCTCTCTGAGGTCCTAGGACCAGAACTGGGTTGTTTCTGCTCGAATATTTTGTGTTCCCTTTAAAGGAAAAGTCTCGATCAGTGCTTGTTCATCTCCATCATTACCTCTCACACGTTCCAGTCTTTCCTGTATGGAGATTACGTTTTCATCCCCTTTGACTGTTGGGTGGTCACTCTCTAAGCCAGCCAGCTGCTTTTGACACACGGCTGAGAGATTGAAGGAGAAAGGAGAAAAGTCGGCCGTAGCAACAGAAGCCCTGTTTATACCTGCTGTTAATATGCGTCCTTTGTCCTGATCATGTCCTGATCTTGACCTGATTTTGTCTGTTTACACTTAGAAGATCTGATCACAATCATATCACAATGTGTCTTTTAACCGTTTACACAAAATGTGGACAAAATCAGGACGAAGACGGCACATTAGAACCAGGTATAAATAGAGCTTAAATGCTTAGGTCAGAATCATCAAACAGCAGGAGGTGTGAGACCAAGGGTGTCATGCACCCCAACAATCTGAGGGGGCACAAAGTACGTGAGGATGGCTTGGGGGTGTTCCGGAGAGGGGCAAGGCCCAACATCTGTATGTTTTTTTGTTGTTGCATTTTTCAAAAACAGCTTTTTCCTGCATTCTAGAGCCATAATCCTTATGCTTAACAGAAAAAAAGGGCTATTGAGTTTTAGCGCTGAGTGTGATATGCTGAATGGTCATTCACAGTCAGTCTGTTTTCAATTGTGTTTTATAACCCTCCTTAACAGAAGATGCCAGTAAAGATGTAATTGCTTTGTTGTGGGGAACACTTGAAACCAAAGGAGTTGCTCAGCAGATGGGATGCATGGTTCACAGAGTTCTTACCCGAACAAACCTGGACTGATGCATTATAATCTGTTTACTGATATATCATTTCCCAATTTACAAATTCTGGGATCTGTCTGTGTGGCAATCTGACCCAGGGAATTGAGGGAAACCAATGTCTGTTTTAGGAGATGCATTTAAGAGTTTAGAACCATAAAACTTCAATTAAACACGTGTCTCAAATAGCCACCTGTCCCTTTTAATAGCTGGGCATCGGCACACATTTCAACAAATAAACGCCTGTTTTAAAATAAACGCTGGGTCTAAATTAATTGTTTACGAGGTTGCCATGAACACAGTTCTGATATTCCCATTGTGATGGGCATGAAAAATATATGTAAAAAAGTATCTCGTCATAGCTAGCCATGGCGCCAGCAAAATGAAAACAGAACATCAACTCCATGGTGCTGAAGCGTGAATCCGGGGGTGTATGATAGGCAGCCTAGTCTTTGCAAGTCTGATCTGCAATGGATGTGTTATTATAATGTTTCTAATGGTCACAATAAACGGTGTGGTAGTCTTTTCGACATTCTATTCAGCTAAAGATGTGTGCATTAAGGAAACAGACACCTGGCTCCAATAGAAAACTGTCTCTAATAAACGTTGGTTGTGTTCAGTGATTAAAGCAAATAAACGCCCAGACGATTCATTTATGGTACTTCTTGGTTTTAAACTCCTATAGAAATTTCTTCAGTTAACATTAAAATATAGCTCTATGATTTGTCACTAGTGTCTTTTTCAAGAATATGCAACTCAATTGAGAGATTAAGGAACAAGAGAGCCAGGTTTTAGGAGCGAGTTTGTATTAAAGATTTGGTTAATATAAGCCTAGTATTATGCCAGGAATTATAACAGAGAAAATGTTGAGAAGGGGCAGCTTTTCCCTCCTTTATCAAGAAAGTAAATGTGAGTCATGGGGATAACTTGTGGTTGTTTATACTTGGTTCTAACATGTGGCCTTTGTCCTGAAATTTGTCCACATTCTGATTGTGCCCGGATTTTTAGACAAGTGTAGACGATTAAAAGAAGCATTGTGATCTGATTGTGATCAGATCTTATAAATGCAAAGAGACCAGATCAGGACATGATCAGGACAAAGGACGAATGTTAGAATCAGGTATGAACGGGGCTTTAGTTCCTCTTTTTAAAGCGCATGGTTAAACCCGGTCTACACCGGAATCAGAGGCTAGTCCCTCTGATCATAAAATCCTGTCTCCCTCTCCTTCTCTTTCTCTTGCTCCGTCTCTACCTTTCACCATGGCAATGGCCCGAACATAAAGGCTAAAAGATTGTGTGCCACAGTGTCTGTTAACATCAAAGTGTCGCAGCACTGATCGCTGTATGAAAGGGAGGAAGAGGGCGGGAGAGGAGGACAGCCCTGAGTTAAACATATCACCCAGCCGCCTAGACAATTGGTTTAAATATTTAGCTTTCTTTTAGCTTTGTTTTCCGAAACAATTGGGTAGCCTTAAAAGGAAAAGAGGGAAATCAATGCTGTCCTCTGTGAGATGATACACAGAGCAACCGAACTGGAGCAACTGGTTATGCAAAAACCCTAAAAATGAACTCTAAATCTAAATCTATACCAATAATGTCAGACACTTTGTTTGAAACAGAGGTGGACAGTTTCCTTTTTATTGTGTTTATGAAACAAAAAGTTGTGTTTGATCTTCACAGTTTTTAACAGCAGCTACGTCTGTGCATTTGTGTGTGGGTGACAGAAAATGAGTGAGAGACTGAGAGAGAGAGGTGTTTTACGACGACTTAGCGCCAGCATGCCTGAAAAACGTGGATATTCACCTGAGAAATCCCCAACCGCAGGCTAGGGTTTCCTGTGTCTACGGTTCCCACTGCGGCGGGAGAGCGGCACATGCAGAGGCCAGGTACAGTCAGATGTCAGGTGATGCATCCCTTACCCTCAGAACTGGTTTGAGCCGGCAGAGAGACTATCAAAGCAATGAGATTAGCAGACATCCACTCGCTGATCCCCTTGGCTCCAGCTAAGCCAACCGATAGCAAAACCCTGACCAAAATTACAGACCTGAAAAACCCAAACACTGTGTGAAAATATGGAAACTGTTATTAGACATTTTAATAGGTGATATTGACACTATGTCTCCTGTACTGTCTGATGAGAGACAGTTAAAGGCATTGTGTTGTATAACCTCTAATGCAGCAGGCCTAAACCCTGTAATACTACTTAAACAAGCTCTTATCTGCAGAGTGGGGATGTTGAGATACACCTTACACAAACACTGCTGTGCACTGCAGAAAACCTCCCCAGCAGAACTGGTTTGCACTGGTCTGGAGGAAGCCCCATGAGGGAAACCTGATAAAGGTTAACCACATCAAGCCATGTGTAACTTTACCGCCCCCCCCCTCCCCCCGAAACACCTTTATTTCAACATTGACAGAGAGAAAGTGAAATCATGAGAGAATTTCTGAGAAATTAGCTATAGTTCCTAGAATACATGACTTGACATTTATTAATTGTCATTTGCTATTATTTCATATTCTTATGATGAATATGAATACATATAATTTGATATGATAACGAATAATGATATCATAATTATCATTTTATGGCAATGAAAAGATAGACTCCTTCTTGTTCTGTTTGCATAGGGATCTATGGGCTCCTGAGTGGTGCCGCAGTCGAAGGCACTCAGTGCTATCTCAGTGCTACAGACATCCTGGTTCAAATCCAGTCTGTATCACAACCGGCTGTGATTGGGAGTCCCATAGGGCAGCGCACAATTGGCCCAGCGTCATCTGGGTTTGGCTGGTGTAGGCCATCATTGTAAATAAGAATGTGTTCTTAACTGACTTGCCTAATTATATAAAGGTTAAATAAAAAAAGAGTCCATTGGAGAGGCCATAAATGATGTAAGGCTGGTTGCAGGTGAAGAGGGGCCACGTTAAGGTTTACACTACACTGTGTGTTAAACCATTTCAAGACAAATGTGTGCAGTATTATAAGTTTTAAAATGCTAAGCACCCCTCTCTATGAATGTCTCCCTTCAAACAACTAAAATGGATCTATAATAGTGTATAAGGGTGTAACTTGATGGAATTAGGGATGAAGACCATTTTAAACTAATAATACTAAAAAAGACAGTGTATTTACAATCTAACCTGAAAAGATACCTATCAGAGATCATTCAGAGTTTGTATCAAACAATAATATGATGCAGTCATTCGAAAAGAAAGCAAAGATAATAGAAGTTATATTTCAATAATAATTTATTAAAGAAATTGCAAAAGAACATTTCATAAATGCATGTCATCATGTTCCTATAAAATGTTTTGACGAATAAATTGGTGGCTACCATTCAACAGTGTTACTAGCAGGTATCACAAAGTTAAAATGATACAGAGACAAGGCATGTGTTTTCACAGGATCAGGCATTTTCAGGCACTTTATCTTATTACAGTTATTATTCACCAGCAAATAGGAACCTATGAGCTGCACATTGACAGCCGAGCATTCAACAGAATGCATAGTCAGTCAGGGAGAGCGTCATGTCTCCCTGTTTCTTTGTTCGGGACAACAGCCCCCATTATTCCCATTCTCTCCTTTCTTCTTCCAGCACGTTGTATCCATACGAACCAGTGTATGCTGCTATTACGCATGGAGCGCATCTTCATGGAATAGTCACACTTTGTTGCCTTCGAAGACAGTGCTTTGAATTTAGGCTTCCTCCATTCCAGGACGCTGCTTCTCCTTCTCCTTGCCAGGTGACAGGTCGGCGTCACCTGCCCAACCACCACAGCGTCATTCTAGTGCACTTCAATTCAACTCGTTCAGTAGAGCCGAGAAGAGAATGTTCAACGCAGTTTCAGCATGTGGCGAACCATGCCTACAATCTGGAGGAACTTGTCCTTCTTTCGCTGCTTGAGCGCCATCAGGGCTTTGGCCGTCTCCGCTGGATCTTGGGTGAAGGAGAAGATGCTCCTCACCCTCTCCTCCGCTTTCATGTCCCCCGTTTTCTGGAACAGCCTCATCAGTGCGTCCTGGTTGACATTCTCGAATATGTTGGGAACGGCCTTCTTGCGGTGTGCTGTGTCAAATTTGTTCCCGTGGACCGATGGACTGACACGGCAGGAGTCGGAGGATACAACGTAGTTAGACATCTTGTTGACGCTCTCTTTTTAGCTGGTCCAGCAACTTCTTTGACTGGGGTTGTATCAGGGAGAGGGAACACTACTCGCTCGTGCGCTAGGGATTGGAGTGAGTGAGGACTGGGAGCGCCGCCTGCGTTATTTAAAGGGCTGCTAGGGACGCTCATGCTGTCAAGCCCCAGTTACAGAAGTGACATCACTGGTCGTGCTACCCTCCCGCAGGGAACGCCTCTGTACTGTTGCTGTGCGCACATCAAACCGACTGAAACAGTAATTATGTATGATCCAGCAGAGGCAGAGCCTACTGAGGTGCATGATGTGAGCAAATGTTCTGTAGCCCATATCTACTGTGTATTGAGAAGGCAGTTGTCACAAGTTCAGTAAATACATGTTAACATATCATGTAAACATATATCTGTTCCCACATAGGACATGTAAAGGAATTTCAATCTCAATTGCCACACACTGTAGCTAGTTGAGTCATTATAGTACAAAATAACTTAAATTGTTATTTCCGTCTATGTCTGGAAAAGCATCATATCCTGTTGTTATTAGTTCAAGAGTCACTGTTTAGATGAGATAGTGTGTTTTGGTTGCGTAGGACCATAGTTTAGGCCCACGTGTTTCTTCAAACCATTGTCTTTTCATTTTCAACCCACACTTCTCATATCTGTCTCACTTTAAATGAAGAGAAAAAGTCTATGCAGTCTTTCTGAAGATACTTGCTATGGCAGTTGGCAAATTGTTTCTACAATGAGTAATACTCCTCTTACAATTCACTATCCATTCCTGGAGATATCCAAATTAAACCTCGATCAGCTTTAATAAAGGCATCCTGAACTTGACTCAAAATGTTCCTTCAGTTGAGCATGAAATAAATATCAATGTTCATAATGGCAATTCCTAGATGAAGAGAAAGGAGAACAGACATAGATCAAATCAATCAAAATAATGTTGGTTTAATTACGAGTTGCAACAGGGAGACACCTCCAGAGAAATCTAACAGGCCTTCTCTGAGAAGGCATTTATAAATGAATCAGACAGTACAACATGTTCTGTAAACATCAGCTCCAGAGGCTTGTAGGAAGTCACAACATCAGCTGCTACAGAATCACACCGTCTCACATATGCAGTACATTATCAGTGTGTCCCAGGCCCAGAATGGTGTCAAACTTTAACCATAACATTCAACGATGGCAGACATTTGATACTGGCAGTTAAGCAGGTCCAAGGTAGCTACATCAGTATTATAGTTACAACAGATAATTGTAGAAAATTAGGTATTGACACATACTTGGTTGAGTTCTGTTTCCCTTCCCCCATGGGATACATCTGTCTGCGTCTCCCATACCATCAAGTTACATATCAGTCCATATCAACAGTTAATCAAACACAGGAAATAGTGAAACAAATAATCCCCACTACAGTGTTGTATTGTATTAAACTGTTACTGGGTCAATCCACTAATTAGGTGTTTTTTGAGTATTGTAACTTGGAAAAAGGCACTAATTTCTTGAAATGACTCTGACTTTATTTACTGTAAGATAAATATAGGTGACATTCAATAATTCCAGCTAGTAGCACTATAAATACCCTTCGTTATGTTTTCCAAACCACGGGGAAGGTTTGTTTACTGGCAGGTCTGTCTGGGCTGGAGGGGAGTGAACTGAAACCCAGCCCCATACTGATTGATGGCTGTTGATAACAGAGCGTACGTCCCAAATGGCAGCCTATTCCCAATGGGCACTGGTCAGAAGTAGTGTACTATATAGGGAATAGGGTGCCATGTGGGACCGAGCCAGAGAAAGGCGTCCCCCTTAAGAGACGTTGGAATATATAAACTTCACTTAATATATAAACCTCTAGGGCACATATCCTGGAAATACTCACTGTGAATGTTCATAGAGCTTCAACCCTCAAGCTACACTCATTCCTCAACCTACACAACCCCTCATTCACTCTGCTTTTGTACAGGGCTGTCTGTATACTGTCTCACCACAGGATACCTGGCTGTCTCGAGCTGTCATGGCAGTTATGACAGAGGACACAGAATATTAGCCAGGTTCCGGATTGTCGGAGTCAGCAAAAATGGAATGTTTATGACATAAAAGTAGTTCAGAGCAGAGACAGTCAGACCAGCGCTACACAATGAGATCTCTCAGCTCAGCCAGAGGGGAAACGGATGTGCAGCGGTTTGGGCCGTTCTCCCATACACACAGAGTGTCTCCATATTAACCACATTAATAACAAAAGAGTGCTAAATGTACCGAGGGTCAAAGGTCTTATCATCATTCTTCCCCTTGGGGTCAACTCTGTGGAGACACTCTGGGGAGAGTCTCCTTCTACAGTCATAAACCGTCTCCGCTGGTTTGGCAGAACACTTTATTATAGTTAGCCATATCTCAATGTCTAAATCATCAATGTGTCCTCAAAACAGTGACATCTGGTATTTTGGTATTTTATTAGGATCCCCATTAGCTGTTGCGAAAGCAGCAGCTACTCTTCCTGGGGTCCACACAATCGCTGATATGAGATCACATAGGGGAGAACATGCTTAGCCTACGTGTTTCTTGATTTCTAAATCATGTACATTTCAGGGAGTCATTTTAAAATTGACGTAGCGATCTAGACCAACAGGGTCAATGTCCTTCTGTAGCTACCTCTATCCCCTGTCCCCATGTCTTTCTTTTGCTACCTCTATCCCCTGTCCCCATGTCTTTCTGTAGCTACCTCTATCCCATGTCCCCATGTCTTTCTGTAGCTACCTCTATCCCATGTCCCCATGTCTTTCTGTAGCTACCTCTATCCCCTGTCCCCATGTCTTTCTGTAGCTACCTCTATCCCCTGTCCCCATGTCTTTCTGTAGCTACCTCTATCCCCTGTCCCCATGTCTTTCTGTAGCTACCTCTATCCCATGTCCCCATGTCTTTCTGTAGCTACCTCTATCCCCTGTCCCCATGTCTTTCTGTAGCTACCTCTATCCCATGTCCCCATGTCTTTCTGTAGCTACCTCTATCCCCTGTCCCCATGTCTTTCTGTAGCTACCTCTATCCCCTGTCCCCATGTCTTTCTGTAGCTACCTCTATCCCCTGTCCCCATGTCTTTCTGTAGCTACCTCTATCCCCTGTCCCCATGTCTTTCTGTAGCTACCTCTATCCCCATGTCGTTCTGTAGCTACCTCTATCCCCATGTCTTTCTGTAGCTACCTCTATCCCATGTCCCCATGTCTTTCTGTAGCTACCTCTATCCCCATGTCTTTCTGTAGCTACCTCTATCCCATGTCCACATATCTTTCTGTAGCTACCTCTATCCCCATGTCTTTCTGTAGCTACCTCTATCCCCATGTCTTTCTGTAGCTACCTCTATCCCATGTCCCCATGTCTTTCTGTAGCTACCTCTATCCCATGTCCCCATGTCTTTCTGTAGCTACCTCTATCCCCTGTCCCCATGTCTTTCTGTAGTTACCTCTATCCCCTGTCCCCATGTCTTTCTGTAGCTACCTCTATCCCCATGTCTTTCTGTAGTTACCTCTATCCCCATGTCTTTCTGTAGCTACCTCTATCCCCATGTCTTTCTGTAGTTACCTCTATCCCCATGTCTTTCTGTAGCTACCTCTGTCCCCATGTCTTTCTGTAGCTACCTCTATCCCCATGTCTTTCTGTAGCTACCTCTATCCCCATGTCTTTCTGTAGCTACCTCTATCCCCATGTCTTTCTGTAGCTACCTCTATCCCCTGTCCCCATGTCTTTCTGTAGCTACCTCTATCCCATGTCCCCATGTCTTTCTGTAGCTACCTCTATCCCCTGTCCCCATGTCTTTCTGTAGCTACCTCTATCCCCATGTCTTTCTGTAGCTACCTCTATCCCCATGTCTTTCTGTAGCTACCTCTATCCCATGTCCCCATGTCTTTCTGTAGCTACCTCTATCCCATGTCCCCATGTCTTTCTGTAGCTACCTCTATCCCCTGTCCCCATGTCTTTCTGTAGTTACCTCTATCCCCTGTCCCCATGTCTTTCTGTAGCTACCTCTATCCCCATGTCTTTCTGTAGCTACCTCTATCACCATGTCTTTCTGTAGCTACCTCTATCCCCTGTCCCCACGTCTTTCTGTAGCTACCTCTATCCCATGTCCCCATGTCTTTCTGTAGCTACCTCTATCCCCTGTCCCCATGTCTTTCTGTAGCTACCTCTATCCCATGTCCCCATGTCTTTCTTTGGCTACCTCTATCCCATGTCCCCATGTCTTTCTGTAACTACCTCTATCCCCTATCCCCATGTCTTTCTGTAGCTACCTCTATCCCATGTCTTTCTGTAGCTACCTCTATCCCCATGTCTTTCTGTAGCTACCTCTATCCCCATGTCTTTCTGTAGCTACCTCTATCCCCATGTCTTTCTGTAGCTACCTCTATCCCCATGTCTTTCTGTAGCTACCTCTATCCCCTGTCCCCATGTCTTTCTGTAGCTACCTCTATCCCATGTCCCCATGTTTTGCTGTAGCTACCTCTATCCCCTGTCCCCATGTCTTTCTGTAGCTACCTCTATCCCATGTCCCCATGTCTTTCTTTGGCTACCTCTATCCCATGTCCCCATGTCTTTCTGTAACTACCTCTATCCCCTATCCCCATGTCTTTCTGTAGCTACCTCTGTCCCCATGTCTTTCTGTAGCTACCTCTGTCCCCATGTCTTTCTGTAGCTACCTCTGTCCCCATGTCTTTCTGTAGCTACCTCTGTCCCCATGTCTTTCTGTAGCTACCTCTGTCCCCATGTCTTTCTGTAGCTACCTCTGTCCCCATGTCTTTCTGTAGCTACCTCTGTCCCCATGTCTTTCTGTAGCTACCTCTGTCCCCATGTCTTTCTGTAGCTACCTCTGTCCCCATGTCTTTCTGTAGCTACCTCTGTCCCCATGTCTTTCTGTAGCTACCTCTGTCCCCATGTCTTTCTGTAGCTACCTCTGTCCCCATGTCTTTCTGTAGCTACCTCTGTCCCCATGTCTTTCTGTAGCTACCTCTGTCCCCATGTCTTTCTGTAGCTACCTCTGTCCCCATGTCTTTCTGTAGCTACCTCTGTCCCCATGTCTTTCTGTAGCTACCTCTGTCCCCATGTCTTTCTGTAGCTACCTCTGTCCCCGTGTCTTTCTGTAGCTACCTCTATCCCCTGTCCCCATGTCTTTCTGTAGCTACCTCTATCCCCTGTCCCCATGTCTTTCTGTAGCTACCTCTATCCCATGTCCCCATGTCTTTCTGTAGCTACCTCTATCCCATGTCCCCATGTCTTTCTGTAGCTACATCTATCCCCTGTCCCCATGTCTTTCTGTAGCTACCTCTATCCCCTGTCCCCATGTCTTTCTGTAGCTACCTCTATCCCATGTCCCCATGTCTTTCTGTAGCTACCTCTATCCCATGTCCCCATGTCTTTCTGTAGCTACCTCTATCCCATGTCCCCATGTCTTTCTGTAGCTACCTCTATCCCATGTCCCCATGTCTTTCTGTAGCTACTTCTATCCCCTGTCCCCATGTCTTTCTGTAGCTACCTCTATCCCCTGTCCCCATGTCTTTCTGTAGCTACCTCTATCCCCATGTCTTTCTGTAGCTACCTCTATCCCCATGTCTTTCTGTAGCTACCTCTATCCCCTGTCCCCATGTCTTTCTGTAGCTACCTCTATCCCATGTCCCCATGTCTTTCTGTAGCTACCTCTATCCCCTGTCCCCATGTCTTTCTGTAGCTACCGCTATCCCATGTCCCCATGTCTTTCTGTAGCTACCTCTATCCCATGTCCCCATGTCTTTCTGTAGCTACCTCTATCCCATGTTTTATTTGACGTCTTCTCCATCCTGCCTGTGCATGCTTGTCTTACCTAACTCTAACACAGCTGGACTTTTACTTGTACCATTGTAGGATATTCTTGCAACTCCCCTGTGTCTGGATTGGATGATTTCATGCATTGTAGTTTGGCACATGATGTCAACCAGCCAGCTAACTTGGCCATGTCCGATACTCATTAACAATATAGGCAATGGGACGTTGAAACTCTCCAGTATTATCTTAGTGCTCCTTTATCACACAGAGCAGTCTGGGATGCTGCCTGTGTCCCAAATGGCACCCAATTCCCTATTTAGTGCATCACTTTTGACAAGAGCCCATAGGGATCTGATCAAAAGTAGTGCACTATATAGGGAATGGGGTGCCATTTGAGATCCAACTGTACTGTTACATAACATGTCCGCCGGGGTGCAGATTTGAATGTGTTTTCAGCCTGGGTTGTTCGATACGGAGGAAAGCATTGATCATAAAACCAATACTCAGTATTAGCCTTCTAATGGGAAGCCGGCCGTATCGGATAGAGAAAACAGGAAAGAGCAGGGTTATTGGGTATTACTCTGCTGACAAATGTGTCCATTACGTATGTCAAGCTCTGTGTTGTTTACTAGGCTACTGACGTTCAGAAGGGCACAGTTATTCAAGCAATAAGGCCCAAAGGGGTGGTGGGGGGGGGGGGGGGGGGGGGGGTGGTATATGTCCAGTATACCATGGCTATGGGCTGTTCTCTGCACGAGGCAACAAGGAGTGCCTGGACACAGCTCTTAGTCTTTTTGGCAACATATCACAAACCCCCAAGGTGCCTTATTGCTATTATAAAATGGTTACCAATGTGATTAGAAAAGTAAAAATAAATGTTTTGCCATACCGTGGTATAGGGTCTTATATACCACAGCTGTCAGCCAATCACCATTCAGGGCTTCAACCACCCAGTTTATAATATGGGATACTGCATTGACATGTCATTCTCTTTCTATTGCTGCTATAGTTCTGCCCTTCTGTTCTGTTGCTGATCGGCACAGTTCTCTTATCATATAGGGCATGATGATTTCAAATAAAATAAAATAAAACACATATTTAGCAGATGTTATTTCGGGTGTAGCGAAATGCTTGTGTTTCACTAATGCTGTATTGACTGCTCTGTCAACTCTGACATCTGATACCAATGACCTGCAGCTGGACACTAATGGAACTAATATATAATGCTATTCATAACCCACAATAAAAAAGGATTATAAATCCACTGATTCCTATAAGAACAAATCAAAGTACAAAGTATCAAAGAACAATTTATTATGTGGTACAAAACTATACTATGCCAAAAATTCCAAAGGAAGCAAATCTGTTGACAGCCAAATGAAATATCCTGGGGCACAGGACCACTGACCAGTAAATAGTGACTCATGGAATGTAACAGGAAATAGAGCACAGCAGATCAAGCAGGCGACCATAGAGCCCATAGCTGCGTGTTTATGTGTACACATGACCTTCATTGCACCCTTGTTTGGAAGTCTGATTCCCTTTCAGGAATCTGTAGTGCTGGCAGCAATCATCCCATAACTATGACAGGTTGATTACTGGACCCATTACCCCCTTATTACAAAGAGCATTTATGAGAGTTAATGGGAAGTGTCTCTCCATGGGCCCTGGCTGTGTTTTGAACAGATCTTACCCATGGCACCTCTCCAATGGCAACAGACAGCTAGCTTCTCATAGTATGAACCGGACAAGGCCGGCATACCAGCTACATTCCTGCTTCTGACTGACAGTCTGGCAGGGTCTCAGATGGATGGAACACGGAACAGGGCCCTGGAACCCAGAATGGAACAGGGCACTGGAACCCAGAATGGAACAGGGCCCTGGAACCCAGAATGGAACAGGGCACTGGAACATGGAAGCACTGCAGCTGAACTGCTCTGGGATGGTAAACACCAGCACTGCAGAGGGATATTAAACTGGTGTGTGTGTGTTTTCTCTCCTGACGGTAACACGAAAACCACACAGCAACGCTTGATTGACTTTTAAAACCTATTACAGAGAGGAGCTCCTCAGTTGGGGGTCCAATCTATCTGCCTACAGTTATGGGAAATAGGCTTAGTAAATCATCTAGCGGTGGAAGGTTTACCAGAAAATGTTTTGTGTTTACAATGACAAATCTGTGAGGGGAAAAACAAAAACAAATCAGCTTTTTCCTTTTTTCTGGGATAAGTTTCATAACCCTCAGGGAGCCTGGTATAGATGATGGGCGAGATCGGTCATAGGTCAGAGATTCTGGAGGCAGCACTGGCACGCAGAGAGCAGGCGGAGCTACGTATATAGAGCTTGTGTTTCCTCTTTCTTCCTCCCACCTCCTCTCCCTCCCTTCTCTACTCCAGGGACAGACCTGAGCATATAGATTAAATGACTGTGCATCTCTACCACACACGAAGCCCAGGCAGCACTACACAAAATCGGTCGCTGCCCAATCGCCTCTCCCCCTGATCATGGCTGGCTGCACTAAGACCGGGTGGCAGCGTAGCCTAGTGGTTAGAGCGTTGGACTAGTAACCGAAAGGTTGTTAGATCGAATCCCTGAGCTGACAAGGTACAGCTGTCGTTCTGCCCCTGAACAAGGCAGTTAACCCACTGTTCCTAGGCCGTCATTGAAAATAAGAATGTGTTCTTAACTGACTTGCCTAGTTAAATAAAGGTAAAAAATAAAATTTAAATTTAAAAAAAACTCTCCAATCAGAGAAAGCCAGACACATCAAGGCAACACACGATCAGGAACATCATATTAGGTCACTGCAGGGCTGGACCTGGGGTGTCAGGATGACATTCCAGATTAGCAGTGGTGTAAAATACTTTAAAGTATTATGACGTTTTTGGGGGTGTCTGTAATTTCCTTTATTAGTTTTACATTCCTAAAGAAAATAACTCCCATACATTTTCCCTGACACCCAAAAGTACTCGTTGCATTTTGATTGCTCAGGCACATTCACAAACCTATCAATATCAAAATTCACGAACCTATCAATATAACGTGTTGTCATACCTACTGCCTCTGATCTGGTGGACTGTAAATGAGTGTGCCTCTGGCTGTCCGTAAATAAATAAAAACACGAAAATTGTGCCGTCTGGTTTGCTTAATATAAGAATTTGATGTATAGCATTTACTTTTACTTTTTACTTTTACAAAAGTATGACAATTGAGTACTTTTTACACCACTAAGTATATTCTAAACCAGATACTTTTAGACTTTTACTCAAGTAGCATTTTACTGTGTGACTTTTACTTGAGTCATTTTCAAGTAATGTATCTTTACTTTTACTCAAGCATGAGAATTGGGACCTTTAAACTGGTCAACATTCACAAGACCACAGGGCCAGATGGATTGGCAAGTGTCTTCCCTGACATTTTCAACCTGTCCCTGACTAAGTCTGTAATACCAACATGTTTCAAGCAGACCACCATAGTCCCTGTGCCCAAGAACACTAAGGTAGCCTGCCTAAATGACTACCGACCCGTAACACTCACGTCTGTAGCCATGAAGTGCTTTGAAAGGCTGGTCATGGCTCACATCAACACCATTACCCCAGAAACTCTAGACCCACTGCAATTTGCATACCATCCCAACAGATCCACAGATGATGCAATCTCTATTGCACTCCACACTGCCCTTTCCCACCTGGACAAAAGGAACACCTATGTGAGAATGCTATTAATTGCGTACAGCTCAGCGTTAAAAACCATAGTGCCTTCAAAGCTCATCACTAAGCTAAGGGACCCTGGGACTTAACACCTCCCTCTGCACCTTGATCCTGGACTTCCTGACGGGCCACCCCCAGGTGGTGAGGGTAGGTAACAACACATCTGCGATGCTGATCCTCAATACGGGGGCCCCTCAGGGGTGTGGGCTCAGTCCCCTCCTGTACTCCCTGTTCACTCATGACTGCATGGCTAGGCACGACTCAAACACAATCATTAAGTTTGCCGATAACACAACAGTGGAAGGCCTGATAACCGACAACAATGATACGGTCAGAGACCTGGTCATGCGGTGCCAGGATAACAACCTCTCCCTCAATGTGATCAAGAAAAAGGAGATTATTGTGGACTACAGGAAAAGGAGGACTGAGAACACCCCCATTCTCATCGGCGGGGCTGTAGTGGAGCAGGTTGAGAGCTTCAAGTTTCTTGGTGTCCACATCACCAACAAACTATCATGGACCAAACACACCAGGACAGTCATGAAGAGGGCACAACAAAGACTATTCCCCCTCAGGAAACTGATAAGATTTGGCATGGGTCCTCAGATCCTCAAAAACTCTACAGCTACACCATCGAGAGCATCCTGACCGGTTGCATCGCTGCCTGGTATGGCAATTGCTCAGCCTCCAACCGCAATGCACTACAGAGGGTGGTGCGTACGGCCCAGTACATCACTCTATACCAGGAGGTGTCAGAGGAAGGTCCTAAAAACTGTTGAAGACTCCAGCCACCCTAGTCATAGACTGTTCTCTCTGCTACCGTACGGCAATCTGTACCAGAGCGCCAAGTCTAGGTCCAAAAAGCTTCTTAACAGCTTCTACCCCCAAGCCATAAGACTCCTGAACAGCTAATCAAATGGCTACCCAGACTATTTGCATTGCCCCCCTCACACAGTTTTTACGCTGCTGCTACTGTCTGTTTATTATCTATGCATAGTCGCTTTAACTTTACCTACATGTACATATTACCTCAATTACCTCGACTAACCTGTGCCTCGCACATTGACTTTGTACCGGAACCCTCTGTGTATACTCTTATTTTACTGCTGCTCTTTAATTATTTATTTTTTACTTATCTATTTTTTACTGAACACTTATTTTTCTTAAAACTGCATTGTTGGTTAAGGGCTTATAAGTAAGCATTTCACTGTAAGGTCTACACCTTGTGAAAAATACAATTTTATTTGATTTTAGTACTTTTTTCACCACTCCAGATGAGGTATGAGTCCAAAATGTCACCCTTTTACTTATGTAGTGCACTACTTTTGACCAGATTGTGGCATTTGTGACACACATTAGATGTTGCTGCTGCCTACTGTAGTGTACTGTACTCTGTACCTTCCCCACTCAGCATCAACACTCTGCTAGGGATGTTCTATTTCTCCTTTGGGTCACCTTTCACCTCAATGTTCTTTATCATTCACACTTTCGATTAGATGGAGGAAAAGGGAAGAATTGATATGAAATATCAGATCAGGAACATAAGGCTGTAGTCAGGTGAGGAGGACGACATACATGTGCCGGTTCCTTTGTCTTACATAAAACATAAACATGACCTTTGACATTGTTACCGCATAACCACTCAAATCCGAAAAATAGGCTTATCGAATTATCATGAATTACGACTATAGATCAGGAATTATCGACTACAGATCAGGAATATGTTCCTTTGTCTTGCATGGAACACACAAAAACATAAACAGGTATCAGTCTAACTAAATGTCATTTGATAAATGTTCAAAATAATGGCGCTGTTGCATTGTCTCTGAGATCACCTGTGGGCCAAGACACTAGCAGGAAAGGGAAAGGGGAAGGGATTTCCAACACTACCCCAATTCCGTGGTGACAACAAGATCAGGTGAGTGAGGGGAGGGGTGAGAGGGGATGAAGGAGGGAATGGTAAAGGACATCAGCGGGGTGGACTGTGTCACTAATCACCATAGTACTGCATTCCCACTCACAAACAACAAAGTGTTACTCAGAAGGGTTGGTTCACTGGAATCTACAACTAGATTGTGGCTTCCTGTCACAGTGGCTAATGGTTTTCCATGGAGCTAGGGTGTGATAGTGGGCTGGGTGACCACGTCAGAGGGATGGTTAGTGCAATCTTAAACCTTACCGTAACCATTTTTTTTTCAACTTCACTGGGGTGATGTCAGAGTTGGACATCCCTGGCCTCCCGAGTGGCGCAGCAATCTAAGGCACTGCACCGCAGTGCTTGAGGCATAACTACAGACCCAGGTTTGATCCCAGGCTGTGTCACAGCCGGCCGTGAACGGGAGACCCATGAGGCGACACACAATTGGCCCAGTGTCATCCGGGTTAGGGGAGGGTTTGGCCGGCGGGGATTTCCTTGTCCCATCGCGCTCTAGCGACTCCTTGTGGCGGGCGGGGATCCTGCAAGCTGACTTAGGTCGCCAGCTGTTTCCTCCGACACATTGGCACATTGGCGCGGCTGGCTACCGGGTTAAGTGAGCAGTGGTGTGGGGGCTGTGCTTGGCAAAGTGGGTTGGGTTATATCCTGCCTGTTTGGCCCTGTCCAGGGATATCGTCGGACGGGGCCACAGTGTCTCCCGTCCCCTCCTGTCTCAGCCTCCAGTATTTATGCTGCAGTAGTTTATGTGTCGGGGGGCTAGGGTCAGTCTATTATATCTGGAGTATTTCTCCTGTCTTATCCAGTGTCCTGTGTGAATTTCTCTCTGTAATTATCTCTCTCTTTCTCTATTTTTCTCTCTTTCTTTCTCTCTTTCTCTCAGAGGACCTGAGCCCTAGGACCATGCCTCATGACTACCTGGCCTGATGACTCCTTGCTGTCCCCAGTCCACCTGGCCATGCTGCTGCTCCAGTTTCAACTGTTCTGCCTGCGGCTATGGAACCCTGACCTGTTCACTGGACGTGCTACCTGTCCCAGACCTGCTGTTTTCAACTCTCTAGAGACAGCAGGAGCGGTAGAGATACTCTGAATGATCGGCTATGAAAAGCCAACTGACATTTACTCCTGAGGTGCTGACCTGTTGCACCCTCGACAACCACTGTGAATATTATTATTTGACCATGCTGTTCATCTATGAACATTTGAACATCTTGGCCATGTTCTGTTATAAATCTCCACCCGGCACAGCCAGAAGAGGACTCATAGCCTGATTCCTCTCTAGGTTTCTTCCTAGGTTCTGGCCTTTCTAGGGAGTTTTTCCTAGCCACCGTGCTTCTACACCTGCATTGCTTGCTGTTTGGGGTTTTAGGCTGAGTTTCTGTACAGCACTTTGTGACATCAGCTGATGTAAGAAGGCCTTTATAAATACATTTGATTGGTTGATTGATTGATTGTGTCAAGAAGCAGTGCAGCTTGGCAGGGTCGCGTTTCGGAGGACGCATGGCTCTCGACTTTCGCCTCTCCCGAGTCCATAGGGGAGTTGCAGCGATGGGACAAGACTGTAACTACCAATTGGCGAAAAAAAGGGGTAAAAGTAAAAACTATTTTAAAAAATTGTTTGACAACCCAAGGATGAAAGGAGAGCAAGGAACTCAGAGGGATATGGGCAAAAAGTTATGTCCATTTATTATGTAATTATTAGGATGGAATACTCACTCATCACCACCAAAAATCCCATGCTGAACAATAAGGCGAACAATGGTTCAGACCGACAACACTTTCATTTCAGAACTGTGCTATATGCGGATTTGATAGTGTAACTCACATCCTTAGATTGTACTGTGTCTGAATTGGTACCTTTTCTATAGCGTAATTGAATAAGACGTCAAGTGGGCGGTCATGTGTGTTTGCGAGGCAGAGGAGCCGAGACAGAGTACCAGTAAGGACTTGTGAGGAAGGAAGCTGTACTGGTAGTTAAGCAAGCCCAGTGACACTAATGATGCCCAGGTTAACTCATAACCCACGTGGGGCGGGCAGGTTTAGGGTCATGAAATATTGAATGGGTGGGTGTCGGGCGGGCGGGTTGAATAAAGACAAAAAAAACCTGATTGTATAATTCTTGAGCAATTTATATCTATAGGCTACATTAAGGTTTTTCTTTCATTATTTGGCATTAGTGCATAAGCCTAAGCTTCAGGGCCTAACTCTACGTACGCCAAATAGACTACACGCCAATTTCCAAATGCTTTTGGGAAGGGTGAAAAGATCAATGTCAGAGTAAATTCAATAACTGCAAAATGGAGTCTTGAAAATAAAGAGAAGTAAAAAAGTAAAAAAAGTAAAAAAAAGTAATGTTTGGTAAAGTTTTGGTGAAGTGGTAAAAGAGACTGATGGCAGTGCGAGTTACAGTGGCTTGCGAAAGTATTCACCCCCTTGGCATTTTTCCTATTTTGTTGTCTTACAAACTGGAATTAAAATAGATTTTTTTGTGGAGGTTGTATCATATCACACAACATGCCTACCACTTTGAAGATGCAAAATATTTATTCTTGTGAAACAAACAAGAAATAAGACAAAAAAACTGAAAACTTGCATAACTATTGCATAACTATTCACACTGGACACTGACTGTAGGTCCTCGCACATATCCTTAACATGAACTCCTGCAGAATTAATTAAGCATTTCTTTCAGTAAAATGAATCACCAAGTAAATTTGGACTCGGAAACAGGAATGGAGAAATATGATTTATTTCTTTCAGCATCTTGAAAGAATGTGAATGCGCAGAAAATCTTTCACGTTTTGTTTTTTCTTTCATACTGATGTCAACTAGATTGAAGCATTAATTTTATCGATTTAAGAAATAATTCTGGATGAGCAAGGGTTTATTTAGTCTTCTAGGGCAACAAGTAGTCCAATGACAGAAGAGAAGCTGCATGTATCTAATTATAGACAAGTTGACTAACAAATAACCTACCAAAATGTCTGAGATTATAAGCAGAAGCATATCTAAATGAGGCCCCAAAAATCCTGCACCCCCTGTCCAAATTGTTTTTCTGCCGTCTCTGACTGTAGCCTACAGCATAGTTTCTATATTAGTGGGTTAGGATCAGGTACGGGCCTCAGATTTCACTTCATCACCTATAGTCGGGTGGTTGCGGATGGGTTATTAGCAATTGCGTGCAGATACGGGTGAACAAACGGCTGATCCGTGCACCACTACCAGTTACAACAATGGCCACATTTACTTGAGCAACAATCAAACTGACAGTCTCTTAAGTATTAAGTACTACTGCCAAGAACAATTTTATCTGGGATCTATGTAAGAAGGTCTATCCTATTGGCCCTGCCGACTTGATATTTTGCCTACAGTACAGAAGGGAGTCGTTTGAACTGGCGCCTGTTGAAGGAAAGGAAAGTACCAGAGGAAAGCGGGAGAGTCTCTGGGAGGGACAAGCCTATTGTCCATCCTGACTGGAGGACAAGGTCAGAGCAGGCAGACAGGCTTGAGGCTGGAGCTCCCTCTCCTGTGTGTCTTCCTGACTCCCCTCTCCCCAAGGCTGGGCCCTCCCCACTCTCTACACTGTTAATTCCCCTCACTCGTCTCCCCACTCCCCTCTCCCTGCTTCCTATGGCTGGGGCCTGCGACTAGCTCCTTCCTCACTCCCTACAGCTGAGGCCTGCCGACTCCCCACTCCATTCCTCTCCCCATGCCTGGAGCATCCCCACTCACGATTCCCCACACCCACGGCTGGGACTGGAGCCGGTGACTAAGTCATTTGCGTGTGTCTGTCGTAGAAACAGCTCACTCCCTCCCTTACTCACTGAAAGCAGAGCAGGCTGTGCGCCAGAGGACACATTGGGACTCAGAGCACTGTGCCAAGAACCCTAGAGCCAACGGATTACACCACAGTGGATAAGGGAGAATACTACTTATACATAGGAAAGCAGCACTTATTTACAGTAACTAACTGCAGACTTAGATGGATTGCACCTTCAATGGAAAAGCTAGTGTTACTGAACTATAAATAGTAGGGCTGCCCTGTACTACAAAACAATACCAAAACAAAACTAATGTGTGATTCATCTGGTAAGGATCAAAGTGGAGCAAATCCATGTCAGACTGGAAGTGATCCATTCTACAGCTGTTTTATAGTACAATGAAAAGTGTTTCAAATGTTAGTCTGTATCGTTTCCATAAAGACACGAATATGGCACACATTTATTACCCTTCTCCACAAAAAAAAATAAGAATCACATAAGTTGATTAGGTCATCCAAACAGTCAGTACGGTACCTCATATTATACAACCTGCAGTGGGGTGTATTTATTCAAATTCATACCCTACAAATCCCAATGCGATTTGCACATAGTAATACATAATAATACTCTAATAATAAAAACAGAAGGATTGACCACAACAGAGCCGTCTCGAGCCTGGCCCCGCAGGAAACAGTGTGAGCTCATAGGTTTAATTGTGCTTAGCATGGCTGCTTGGATGAGGAACTGAGCACCGCCGGCCCGCCAGGGCCTAATGCAGTCTGTTTTAAACTGGTTCAAACCGGTCACCCGGAGAAATCAATCAATCTTGTGGATGACTTAACTCACCACAAGGCAAGGCCTTGGATACCCATCAGCACAGCAGCAGCACTAGGGCCAGACAATGGAGAAAAGTAAAATAGAGGGTGCTTATATTTGTCCTGTTTTACACATGTACAAGTGTGTAACCTGTAGTGTGTGTGTGAAATGGAAATGTGTTTCTTGCATATCCCACTCCTCCTGAGACACCCTCAGATAGTGGGGTCACGGCCATGGATCAGACATTATTGATGGAGACCCTGGAGCAATTAGGGTTAAGTGCTTTTCCCAAGGGCAGATTGACAGATCTTTCACATAGTCGGTTTGGGGATTAGAACAAGCAACTTTTCTGTTACTGGCCCAATGCTCTAACCGCTAGGTTACCTGCCTGAAGAAAGCAGATCAGAGAGGAGAGAGCTAAAATCAGTATCAGCAGCTCACCATACAGAGAGAGACAGGCAGGGAATAACATTCAACCTAGCCAATAATTCCTTAACCAGCATCTCAGGTTGATTAGAAGGTACATAGCCTCACCTGAACCTTGATCATGGAATGAAGGAAGGAAAGAGGAACATAATTAGGTCAAAAAGACATGACTCTCCAACTCCACAATGACACTAATTCTATAAAACTATTCACGTGTGTTTAATGGTTTCTAAATATAGCAGAGAAGACAAGAGGGTTATTTTAAGAGAGCAGAATAGAACATGCGTAGTAGGCAACATAATACCTGCTCTTATTTCAAGTCCCAAACTTGCAGTAAGACCCCAAAGTAACCCCATCTGCAGATTAGTACCACAGACAAACATTGGCTGTGTTTGAGAGCATCAAATGTAGAAGTCACTGTTTTACAAACCACATTTTATCCTAAATAACTCAAGAACATCTACTAATCACATTTTATCCTAAATAACTCAAGAACATCTACTAATCACCTTGCATTCTAAATAACTAAAGAACATCTACAAATCACCTTGCATTCTAAATAACATCTACTAATCACCTTTTAATCTAAATAACTAAAGAACATCTACTAATCACATGTTATGCTAAATAACTAAAGAACATCTTCTAATCACCTTGTATTCTAAATAACTAAAGAACACCTACTAATCGCCTTGCATTCTAAATAACATCTACTAATCACCTTGCATTCTATATAACATCTATTAATCACCTTGCATTCTAAATAACTAAAGAACATCTACTAATCACCTTGTATTCTAAATAACTAAAGAACATCTACTAATCACCTTGCATTCTAAATAACATCTATTAATCACCTTGCATTCTAAATAACTAAAGAACATCTACTAATCACCTTGTATTCTAAATAACTAAAGAACATCTATTAATCACCTTGCATTCTAAATAACTAAAGAACATCTTCTAATCACCTTGTATTCTAAATAACTAAAGAACACCTACTAATCGCCTTGCATTCTAAATAACATCTACTAATCACCTTGCATTCTAAATAACATATATTAATCACCTTGCATTCTAAATAACTAAAGAACATCTACTAATCACCTTGCATTCTAAAGAACATCTACTAATCACCTTGTATTCTAAATAACTAAAGAACACCTACTAATCACCTTGCATTCTAAATAACATCTACTAATCACCTTGCATTCTAAATAACTAAAGAACATCTACTAATCACCTTGCATTCTAAATAACATCTACTAATCACCTTGCATTCTAAATAACATCTATTAATCACCTTGCATTCTAAATAACATATATTAATCACCTTGCATTCTAAATAACTAAAGAACATCTACTAATCACCTTGCATTCTAAATAACATCTACTAATCACCTTGCATTCTAAATAACATCTACTAATCACCTTGCATTCTAAATAACATCTACTAATCACCTTGCATTCTAAATAACATATATTAATCACCTTGCATTCTAAATAACATCTACTAATCACCTTGCATTCTAAATAACATCTATTAATCACCTTGCATTCTAAATAACATCTATTAATCACCTTGCATTCTAAATAACATCTACGAATCACCTTGTATTCTAAATAACTAAATTATGAAAAAGGTTGTGCTATCTGATGTAAGACAATGCACCACAGAGTCTTAACAATTTTACATAACTTTCTACTGCTCAGCCAACAGCTACATGTATGCCTGTTATACAATAAGAAAAAGATAGTGAATACAAATTAGGCTCAAGGAGCTTCAGTCCCATTCATAATCGTGCAAAATATGTAGGCTTTTCTTATAAATCCCCCAATTTTATAGATTTAAAGGATGTTTAACTTAAGTAACTTCAATAAAGTCACATTGTCCCACAGAAAGATGAGCACGCAACCCCAGTCAGCTGTCCTTGTGCTCATATCTGCCCCGGGCAGGCAGGCAGGGAAAGAGAGCAGGCAGGCAGGCAGACAGGGTAGAAGAGCAGGCAGGCAGGGAGGCAGGGAAGCAGAGCAGGCAGGGCAGGCAGGTAGGTATATCATTATTATTATTCAGTTAAGAACAAATTCTTATTTACAATGACACGCCTACCGGGAAACAGTGGGTTAACTCCCTTGTTCAGGGGCAGAACGACAGATTTTTACCTTGTCAGCTCAGGGATTCGATCCAGCAATCTTTCAGTTACAGACCCTGGTAGGCAGGGAGGCAGCTTCCGTCCCATTCATAATCATGCAAAATATGTAGGCTTTATTATAAATCACCATATTTCATAGATTTAAAGGATGTTTAACTTACAGTAAGTAACTTATAATTAAGCTGTACGCAATTAAGAATTAGAACTGGGCCACACAGGCAAATGCTTTCTGCAGCTGCAGTCCCTCATTTGTATGGTTGTACAGTCATTTTCACAGTCCTGCAGTCTGCACCAACACGTGTTAAACCAAGTGAAGCCTGACTGTCTGCAACCAGCAATAAAATAACTGCGTCACTGTAGTCATGATAGCAATAACATAACATGGTTATCAGTTCTAGAGACAAGCTACAGTTTCAAGGTGCAGATTCATCTTCTTCTGCAGAGCCAGGGAATCAGGAATCATGCAACATGGTGCCTATTAGAGAAAGTGTTCTGCATAAGAAGATCCAATCCCAAATTCTAGCCTAATCTCCCTTCTGTCTCCCAAAATAGTTTTTCTTACTGTCAGGGATGGTATGCTTTGTCTTTCTTCATTGGTGACATGCATTGTAAATAGTGCATAGAAATCCAATTGTAAAAGGGTGGTGCACCATTATGCAACACGCTTTCCCTCTGTCATCAAGGGCAAACCAGCCATATAACAGATGACCGTGTCCCTGGCAACAAGGCTCTACCCTAAAGCATCCCAATGCCGCTAGGCTGGAATGTCTGTCTGTCTGCAATCAATAAAGTCACATTGTTCCACAGAGAGATGAAGCAATCCCCAGCCAGTGGTTCTCCCTTTGACCTGCCCTTGTGCTCATATCGGCCCCGGGCAGGCAGGCAGGGAAGGAGAGCAGGCAGGCAGGGAAGCAGAGTAGGCAGGGCAGGGAAGCAGACAGGCAAGGTAGACATGCAGGCAGATGAGCAGGGTAGGCAGGCAGGGAAGGAGAGCAGGCAGGCAGGGAAGGAGAGCAGGCAGGCAGGGAAGGAGAGCAGGCAGGCAGGGAAGGAGAGCAGGCAGGCAGGGAAGGAGAGCATGCAGGCTGGGAAGCAGAGCGGGCAGGGGAGGCAGGCAGGCAGGCAGGCAGGCAGGCAGGCAGGCAGGCAGGCAGGCAGGCAGGGAAGGAAGGAGAGCAGACAGGGAAGGAGATCAGGCAGGGACAAAGATCAGGCAGGGAGGCAGGCAGGCAGGCAGGCAGGTAGAGCAGGCAGGCAGGCAGCTTAGCTGAGATTCACTGGGGAGTGCAGATTCACTTGGCTTGAGAGCCTGAGGTATTAATGAGGAGAGATCTCCCTCTTGTGGTGGTATTCTTTCATCACATCATTTTACTGTCAAAGGTTAGTCTGTCCTAACAGAGATGAAAACAGCTCACCAGAGGCCAGTGTTCACATGAGATTTTGATTCTGGCCTAGACAGTGGTGTAAACTCACTGTGTACCCGAATGAATAATGACATAACATTGCTCTAAAATGAAGATTTCTCAGTGGTCAGTGGTGAGTATTGCTTACCTGTATTTTTGAAAAATCGATATGTTTTTCTTTACACTGATAGATATATGGTAACCTGCTGGCCATCTCTGCATGTCACACCTCCAAAAAAGTGCCCTTGGACCAGCTATAGGGTCATCAGCCTGTGACCACCACTCCTCAGTGTTTCCCCTGTCCCGTTACATCTCCTGGTGCGTCTCCCTGCTCTGTCTCTCTGCTGTCCCCTGCAGAAAAACAAATAAAGAGAGATCAATTAAACATCCCAGCTGCCCTTTGACACATTTCATCACTGTCTATGTCTGAAATCATTGTCTGTCACATGGCTTCGTCTGTCAATGTGTAATAATGATAGTTTCATCATCTGAAATTCAGGTACAAGGAATAACAAATGTTCTGTAGACGTGAAAGCAGTTACACAAAGGTATTTGAAAGAAGACAAAAATATGTTTGGTTGCTCTGAAGTCACTATATTTTCAGATGGAAGTGCTTTAACGGATTGGGAGAGGAGCTACAGGAACCCAACATACATACATACATACCTTACCCACTAGGGGAGGCTATAACATCTGAAAACGTAGACTTAGATAGACAACACTAGTGCCCAAAACCCTGTTTTAGCATATGCAGCACCATTGAGGACTCACCATTTTCAAGTAGTCAACTGGGTGGGACTTCCTATAGGTTAAGAGTAAATCACCAAACTTGCCTCACACCTGTTCAAACAGCACACTCCAGGTCTCGGTATGTACCCTTTCAGTTTGTTTGTCAACTCACATCTCTGAAACTCACTTAGATAATGCCTTTGACAATAAAGTGGTAGCAATACATAGTTATAACATCTACAGAAAATACAGAAATACCAATGGTGGAGGTGTTGCTGTTAATATTCAGAAGCACATTTGTGTAAAGCTTAGAGAGGATCTAATTTTAAATACTGTTCAAGTAATATGGCTACAGGTTCATCTGCCTCACCTAAAGCCCATTATTGTGGGAAGCTGCTATAGACCACCAAGTGCTAACAGTCAGTATCTGGATAACGTGTGTGAAATGCTTGATAATGTATGTGGTATCAACAGAGAGGTATATTTTCTGGGTGATTTAAATATTGACTGGCTTTCATCAAGCTGCCCACTCAAGAAAAAGCTGTAACCAGTGCCTGCAACCTGGTTCAGGTCATCAGTCAACCACCAGGTTAGTTACAAATAGCACAAAAATGAAATCATCAATATGCTGCAAGATGCTGCAGAAATTTGCTTGAAAGCAGTATCCAGATCCATCGGATGTAGTGATCACAATATAGTAGCCATATCTTGGAGAATCAAAGTTCCAAAGGCTTGGCCTAATAAAGTGTATAAGAGGTCATACAATACATTTTGTAGTGATTCCTATGTTGCTGATGTAAATCATTTATTGGTCTGTGGTGTGTAATGAGGAGCAACCAGACGCAGCACTTGACACATTCATGAAAATGCTTATTCCAGTTACTAATAAGCATGCACCCATTAAGAAAATTACTGTAAAAACTATTAAATCCCTGTGGATTGATGAGGAATTGGAAAATTGTATGGTTGAGATGGATGAGGTATAAGGAATGGCAAATAAGTCTGGCAGCCCAACAGATTGGCAAACGTACTGCAAATTGAGAAATCATGTGACTAAACTGAATAAAAAGAAGAAGAAACTATAATATGAAACTATATTATATATATAAATTATATGACTAATGATAGTAAAAATCTCTGGAGCACCTTAAATAAAATGTTGGGCAAAAAGGCAAACTCAGCTCCATCATTCATTGAATCAGATTGCTCATTCATCACAAAACCAACTTATATTGCCAATTACTTTAATGATTTTTTAATTGGCAAGATTAGCACATTTAGGCATGACATGTCAGCAACAGATGCTGACACTACACATCCAAGTCTAACTGATCAAATGATAAAAGACAAGCATCATTTTGAATTCTGTAAAGTGAGTGTGGAAGAGGTGAAAAAATTATTGTTGTCTATCAACAATGACAAGCAACCAGAGTCTGACAACTTGGATGACAAAATTACTGAGGATAATAGCGGACGATATTGCCACTCCTATTTGCCATATCTTTAATTTAAGCCTACTAGTAAGTGTGTGCCTTCAGGCCTGGAGGGAAGCACTTTTCCTTCTGCTACTTAAAAATAGGAAAGCCCCCTTTACTGGCTCAAATTGCCAACCAATCTGCCTGTTACCAACTCATAGTAAACTTTTGGGAAAGTTTTTACAGTATACAAATGAACAACAGACTTTCAGAACGCTTATAGGGAAGGACATTCAACAAGCGCAGCACTTACACAAATGACTGATGATTGGCGGAGAGAAATTGATGAGGGGATATTTTGATAGACTTCAGTGAGGCTTTTGACATTATTGATCATAGTCTGCTGCTGGAAAAACCTATTTGTTATGGCTTTACACCTCCTGCTATATTGTGGATAAAGAGTTACCTGTCTGATAGAACACAGAGGGTGTTCTTTAATGGAAGCCGCTCCAACAAAATCCAGGTAGATTCAGGAATTCCCCAGGGCAGCTGTGTAGGCCCCTTACTTTTTTCAATCTTTACTAACGACATGCTGTGGTAGCTGATGTGAATAGTGTTGAGTCATCCGCATACATAACCAATGTGCTTTGAGTAAAGCCAGTGTGTCTATGTATGCGGATGACTCAACACTATACACATCAGCTACTACAGCGATTGAAATGACTGCAACACTTAATAAAGCACTGCAGTTAGTTTCAGAATGGGTAGCAAGGAATAAGTTAGTCCTAAATATTTCAAAAACAAAGCATTGTATTTGGGACAAATCATTCACTAAACCCTAATCCTCAACTGAATATCGTATTGAATAATGTGGAAATTGAGCATGTTGAGGTGACTACACTGCTTGGAGTAAGCCTGGATAGCCTGCTTGGAGTAAGCCTAGTCGAAACATGTTGATAAAACAGTAGCTAAAATGGGGGGGGGAAGTCTGACCATAATAAAGCGCTACTGTTCAATCGTGTGGTCAGGTGCCATAAAGAGGGACTTAGGAAAACATTAATGATATTCATGGCTCAGAGAGAATGACTTCATTACTACTTGTTTTTTGTAAGAAGTGTTGACAAACTGAATGTACTGAGCTGTCTGTTTAAACTACTAGCACACAGCTCGAACACCCATGCATACCCCACAATACATGCCAACAGAGGTCTCTTTATAGTCCCCAAGTCCAGAACAGACTATGGGAACTACAGTACTACATAGAGCCATGACTACATGGAACGCTATTCCACAATAGGTAACTGATGCAAGCAGTAGAATCAGATTTTAAAAAACAGATAAAAATACACGTGAAGAAACACAAACAGGGACAGACATGGGACAGACAGAGGGACAGGGACAGGGACAGGGACAGACATGCATACACACACATGATAACATACGCACTATACACACACGTACACATACATTTTTTGTTGTAGATAAGTGGTATTGGAGTAGGGGCCTGAGGGCACACACTTAGTGTGTTGTGAAATCTGTTATGAATGTATTGTAATGTTTTTAAAATTGTGTAAATGCCTTAATTTTGCTGCCTTGGCAGCAGCTAATGGGAATCCATAATAAATACAAATACAATTAGTAGTAGAAGAAAATTGTCTGCTTCACAATGGAGATGGCCTCAATGGTGCTGCCCGTACTGTTACAGATGCCATAATGGGACATACAAAGATGCGATGTCTATCTACAGTAAGTCAGGGCTGTTCAATGTCAGTCCTGGAGGGCCGAAACACTTCTGGTATTTGTTTCTACCTGGTAGTTAATTGCACTCAACTGGTGTCCCAAGTCTGACTTAGTCCCTTATTAGAAGGAGAGGATGAAAACCAGAAGTGTTTCGGCCCTCCAGGACCGACATTGAACAGCCCTGATCTAAGTCGATGATTTCACCTCACCTAGCCAGAGCCCCATAGCCTGGTGGAACCAGTCTGATCTAAGTCGATGATTTCACCTCACCTAGCCAGAGCCCCATAGCCTGGTGGAACCAGTCTGATCAAAGTCTATAATTTCACCCACCTAGCCAGAGTCCAATAGTCTGGTGGAACCAGTCTGATCTAAGTCTATAATTTCACCCACCTAGCCAGAGCCCCATAGCCTGGTGGAACCAGTCTGATCTAAGTCTATAATTTGACCTCACCTAGCCAGAGCCCAATAGTCTGGTGGAACCAGTCTGATCTAAGTCTATAATTTGACCTCATCTAGCCAGAGTCCAATAGTCTGGTGGAACCAGTCTGATCTCGTGATGGCTCACATTGACCAAGCTACACAGAGGACTACCACCATAATTGTGGTATCTTGTTGGACTTCTTTGTACTTTTAAATTGTTTTTAAACTGTACAAATTGTTTTACCCCAAAATAAATCAAATCACAGTTAGGGCTGTGGCAGTCATGACATTTGTAAGCTAAAGAATGTCAAGCAAATAACTGGTCGGTCTCACGGTAATTGACCGTTAATTAATATAAACACATTTAGTATCTCCTGGCTTCCACACATAGCCTACAAGCCACTGATGCAGACCTTTGGAACATCTACATTTAAAAAAAGTTGAATAAATCCATGTAATATAGCCTACATCATCACAATGAATCCATTATTTATTTTAGACAGTTCTAAAGAAACATGATATGAAGAAAATGTAGTGTATTTCAAAAGACCAGAATAGCATACTCTGAGTTGTCCTTATGTTAGGCCCTGATCTGGCTATGCTATATGGCTTTGGGCTACACTAGTTCATTTAGCAGACAAGATTTGCTTAGAATTCCGTTTAATTATTTTATATTATTTTATAGTATGAAGAATACAATTGACCATAGCTGAATAAAATAGAAAGGATATTTTCTCCAAACGATTTTAGGGAGTGCGCACATGAGGCTATTCTGTGTTGAGCAGTTAACAAAGAAACTCCTATATTCTAATTTAGAGTTACAGTGGGGAGAACAAGTATTTGATACACTGCCGATTTTGCAGGTTTTCCTACTTACAAAGCATGTAGAGGTCTGTAATTTTTATCATAGGTACACTTCAACTGTGAGAGAAGGAATCTAAAACAAAAATCCAGAAAATCACATTGTATGATTTTTAATTAATTAATTTGCATTTTATTGCATGACATAAGTATTTGATACATCAGAAAAGCAGAACTGAATATTTGGTACAGAAACCTTAGTTTGCAATTACAGAGATCATACGTTTCCTGTAGTTCTTGACCAGGTTTGCACACACTGCAGCAGGGATTTTGGCCCACTCCTCCATACAGACCTTCTCCAGATCCTTCAGGTTTCGGGGCTGTCGCTGGGCAATACGGACTTTCGGCTCCCTCCAAAGATTTTCTATTGGGTTCAGGTCTGGAGACTGGCTAGGCCACTCCAGGACCTTGAGATGCTTCTTACGGAGCCACTCCTTAGTTGCCCTGGCTGTGTGTTTCGGGTCGTTGTCATGCTGGAAGACCCAGCCACGACCCATCTTCAATGCTCTTACTGAGGGAAGGAGGTTGTTGGTCATGATCTCGCGATACATGGCCCCATCCATCCTCCCCTCAATACGGTGCAGTCGTCCTGTCCCCTTTGCAGAAAAGCATCCCCAAAGAATGATGTTTCCACCTCCATGCTTCACGGTTGGGATGGTGTTCTTGGGGTTGTACTCATCCTTCTATTCCTCCAAACACGGCGAGTGGAGTTTAGAGCAAAAAGCTCTATTTTTGTCTCATCAGACCACATGACCTTCTCCCATTCCTCCTCTGGATCATCCAGATGGTCATTGGCAAACTTCAGACGGGCCTGGACATGCGCTGGCTTGAGCAGGGGGACCTTGCGTGCGCTGCAGGATTTTAATCCATGACGGCGTAGTGTGTTACTAATGGTTTTCTTTGAGACTGTGGTCCCAGCTCTCTTCAGGTCATTGACCAGGTCCTGCCGTGTAGTTCTGGGCTGATCCCTCACATTCCTCATGATCATTGATGCCCCACGAGGTGAGATCTTGCATGGAGCCCCAGACCGAGGGTGATTGACCGTCATCTTGAACTTCTTCCATTTTCTAATAATTGTGCCAACAGTTGTTGCCTTCTCACCAAGCTGCTTGGCTATTGTCCTGTAGCCCATCCCAGCCTTGTACAGGTCTACAATTTATCCCTGATGTCCTTACACAGCTCTCTGGTCTTGGCCATTGTGGAGAGGTTGGAGTCTGTTTGATTGAGTGTGTGGACAGGTGTCTTTTATACAGGTAACGAGTTCAAACAGGTGCAGTTAATACAGGTAATGAGTGGAGAACAGGAGGGCTTCTTAAAGAAAAACTAACAGGTCTGTGAGAGCCGGAATTCTTACTGGTTGGTAGGTGATCAAATACTTATGTCATGCAATAAAATGCAAATTAATTACTTAAAAATCATACAATGTGATTTTCTGGATTTTTGTTTTAGATTCCGTCTCTCACAGTTGAAGTGTACCTATGATAAAAATGACAGACCTCTACATGCTTTGTAAGTAGGAAAACCTGCAAAATCGGCAGTGTATCAAATACTTGTTCTCCCCACTGTATTTATGCAACTTTAGTTGTGATACAAATGTCGGGGTATATGTTTTGCTTTTTAAGACATTCTAAGGCTGTATGTGTCACGCCCTGACCATAGTTTGCTTCGTATGTTTTATGTTTTGTTTGGTCAGGGTGTGATGTGGATGGGCATTCTATGTTGTTTGTCTAGTTTATCTGTTTCTATGTGTTTGGCCTAATATGGTTCTCAATTAGAGGCAGGTGTCAGTCGTTGTCTCTGATTGGGAGCCATATTTAGGTAGCCTGTTTGTCATTGTGGGTTGTGGGTGATTGTTCCTGTGTCTGTGTTGTTACCATACGGGACTGTTTCGTTTTCGTTCGTTCACTTTGTTGTGTTTGTTGTGTTCTATTTGCTTTATTAAAATATGGAAACTTACCATGCTGCGCATTGGTCCTCCGATCCTTCCTACTACTCCTCCTCCTCAGAAGAGGAGGAAGACGAGCATTACAGAATCACCCACCACAACCGGACCAAGCAGCGTGGTACCCAGAAGCAGCGGGTTCAGGACTCCTGGACTTGGGAGGAGATCTTGGATGGCAAGAGTGGGCTAGAGTGGGCATCGAGGCAGGTGCCATGAAGCCGGCTCAGCGCATCTGGTCTCCAGTGCGTCTCCTCGGGCCGGGGTACATGGCACCAGCCCTACGCATGGGGTCCCCGGTTTGCCAGCACAGCCAAGTGCGGTCTATTCCACCTCGCCGCACTGGCCTGGCTACGGGGAGTATCCAGCCAGGTAGGGTTGTGCAGGCTCGGTGCTCGAGACCTCCAGTGAGCCTCCACGGTCCAGTCTATCCGGTGCCTCCTCCACATACCATACCTCCGGTGGCAGCCCCACGCACCAGGGAGTCTCCCTCCTGTCCAGCGCCGCCTGAGCCGCCCTCCTGTCCAGCGCCGCCTGAGCCGCCCTCCTGTCCAGCGCCGCCCTCCTGTCCAGCGCCGGCTGAGCCGCCCTCCTGTCCTGAGCCGCCTGAGCCGCCCGTCTGTCCTGAGCCGCCTGAGCCGCCCGTCTGTCCTGAGCCGCCTGAGCCGCCCGTCTGTCCTGAGCCGCCTGAGCCGCCCGTCTGTCCTGAGCCGCCTGAGCCGCCCGTCTGTCCTGAGCCGCCTGAGCCGCCCGTCTGTCCTGAGCCGCCTGAGCCGCCCGTCTGTCCTGAGCCGCCTGAGCCGCCCGTCTGTCCTGAGCCGCCCGTCAGTCGGGAGCCGCCTGAGCCGCCCGTCAGTCGGGAGCCGCCTGAGCCGCCCGTCAGTCGGGAGCCGCCTGAGCCGCCCGTCAGTCGGGAGCCGCCTGAGCCGCCCGTCAGTCCAGAGTCTCCCTCCAGTCCGGATCTGCCAGAGTCTCCCTCCAGTCCGGAGCTGCCAGAGTCTCCCTCCAGTCCGGAGCTGCCCCTCAGTCCAGAGGCGCCCCTCAGTCCAGAGGCGCTCCTCAGTCCAGTGGGGTCCTTTATTAGCGTCCCCAGTCCAAAGTCCGTGGCGAGGGTCGCCGCTCCAAAGACGCCAATTAAGCGGGCTAAGACTATGGTGGAGTGGGGTTCACGTCCCGCGCCAGAGCCGCCACCGCGGACAGATGCCCACCCAGACCCTCCCCTATAGGTTCAGGTTTTGCGGCCGGAGTCCGCACCTTTGGGGGGGGGGGGGGGGGGGGTACTGTCACGCCCTGACCATAGTTTGCTTTGTATGTTTCTATGTTTTGTTTGGTCAGGGTGTGATGTAGGTGGGCATTCTATGTTGTATGTCTAGGTTGTCTGTTTCTATGTGTTTGGCCTAATATGGTTCTCAATCAGAGGCAGGTGTCAGTCATTGTCTCTGATTGGGAGCCATATTTAGGTCGCCTGTTTGTCATTGTGTGTGGTGGGTGATTGTTTCCTGTGTCTGTGTTTTTCACCATACGGGACTGTCGTTTTGTTCCATTCACGTTATTCTTTTTGTTCATTGTTCAAGTATTCCTATTAAAATGGATACTTTCCACACTGCGCATTGGTCCTCCTCTTCTCATTCCAATGACGAGCGTTACAGTATGCTGCTAATCTAATAATGATTTCTTTAAAGTTGCATGAAAGGCATGAGCTCTGCTTTGTTTTTTGTGCAGGCTCTACACACTTCATCAGTCTCTCATTCACAATTTGACAAATTTCCTGGCATTTTGCGGCCAGTGGCCGTTGTGCCCTTGGGCTGAATATAATTATAATTCCCTTCTCCCGGTTGCTTGCTGAAGCACCTCTCACTCACATGGCTCTCCATGTCATGTGATCGGGTCTCTCTCATAGGCTACAAGTGAAGACAGACACATCAATTTTGAAGATATTGGAAGAACTGTCTACATTTACTTTTCATCAGCCAACAAGATGAGTAGGCCTAACGAACAGCAAAAGCACTAGCCTATGTCAATCTACTATCCCCCATAGTACAAAAGTTGACCTATTCTGGGCGAGAAATAAATACTCCAAACAGTCTGGGAATGTTGTGGGATGCGATAGATCCCAAATGAATACAACCACTAGCATAAAAAAAAACTGTTTTAAGCAATGAGCTTGACACAACAGATGAGAACCTTTAGCTTAAAATGTTGCTAAACTATTAGGCTATTTCTTCACATTATAAGCTCAGCAATGTGCACACGGCAGTAGTCTATAAGCGCGAATGTGCCATTAGCAGGAAAACACCATTCTCAAAACTGACCATAAATGCCATTATGCATGTAATGCTTTTATAAGGAAGGTGCATTTTTATGGTGAAAATTATCTTCCCCAAACTTGAAAGTCATGCATGTATGTATGTATGTATGTATGCCAGTTAGGCTCTACACCCATTGTAAAGCGGACTAATGTGCTTCATTTTGAGAATTTATTTGGCCACTTTAGTTGTGATACAAACCTTATATACCTATGGGCTAGGCTACATAAGGTGTGCGACTATGGTTTGAAAAAGTTGGCTGTTTCTTGCATTAAGCTGGACATCATTCAAAAGTGAAAATCTATCATTCACAACTGACAAGCTAATAATGTCACCCATCACACTATTCTTGATTTAATCTTGTCTCTACATATACTAAATAATATGTGTGAAATTTGTTTTTATTTTGAATGGACCATTATCATGCACCTGTCTCAAAACAGGAGCAACGGGGAAAAATGCATGTCCTCTATGCACTTAAATAGCAGAAGGAGGGTGCTTTTCCCGTGGTTCATTTTAATGCCAGCCAGGTAGGCTATACTCCTGTTGTAAAGAGAAGCAATGTACTTAATATTAGAAAGGTTGAGAATTAAATATAGTTGGCCTAGCCTATATAAAGCTGATGGGATACTCCTCATTTTAACAGAGGCCATCACTCTGTTTTCTCACACAATTGCATAGCCTATAGAAATGTTGCACAACATGAGCTCATGGGGTCTCATGAAGTGTTTGATTAGATTTTAGATCACATTTGCATTGATGTCAAGAGTGATTAGAGGGACAATAGAGTGCTGAGTACCAGGCAGTTAGCAAGTTAGGTAGGCTACTAATGACCATCAGCAGCATCAGAGCTTGCAGAAGCCTAATTACCATGACTAAACGGTCATGTGGAATTTGACTGCCTTCATAACTCGTGACCACCGGAGTAGCGGTAATATGGTCACCGTCACATCCCTAATCACAGTGCATTTCTTACTGATTGAGCAACCAACATCTTTGTCAATGCAGTGAACAGTGACATAACCCAGAGTGACCCTATTCTCAACCATGAGATTCTTGGGATGGGTCATTCCCAGCCAACCGGCCTCAGGGCACCTCATTCTTTCATTGTCAACCATGTATCACAGTGCCACCAGATCATTGAAAAACCACACATTTTAAAATAGGTAGTAGGCCTACATCTAGTGTACCCATGGGGTAGTTTATACCATTAAAGTAGAGAGATGGTCTCATCTGAGAAGAAAGTATGACTTACGTATGTTTGCTATTATTAGATCCCCAGGGACACAGCATACATTTCTCCCCAGTGTTCTGGAATGGCCTGGCCATCCCTCTCTAGTGTGAGAGACAACCTTATTGTCTTCTCAGACGTGTCAGTATTTTGGGTGTGATCTAAGCATGCGTTTAGTGGGTGAGAGCCGCTGGGCATCAAAACTGCTACTGATAGGGTTTGAGTCTTTATTTGACATGGACAATGAATTGTCTTGGCTATATTTGAAAAGTAAATCGTAACAGAGAAAACAGAAGTGAAATGCTTTATGAAACTCCTAAATAGGAAAATGACAGTGATCATCGTCATCATCATCATCATCATCATACAGACCACAAGCTGTTTCAAGCTGACTCATGGGTTTCCGGCAAGCTGAAGGAGAACTAAGTCTTCCAAATAAAACGGTACAAGTAAAAATGTATTAACTTACTGCTACTAATCTCTGTATTGTAATGATAAAGGGAACAGTGGGAACATAGCTTCTCCAGAAACTGGTTTAAACTCATTTAATTTTATCTCTATGAAGATGCACTTCTTTCTAAAAGTGAATTGACAAATACATATTTTCTAACTGTTACCATTGTGTGTGTGTGTGTGTGTGTGTGTTTGCATGCGTGTGTATGTTGGTAGGACGGAATGTTACAGGAAAAAAGGCAAAGTTATGCAAAAAGAATGTTGTGTAAACACCTTCAACACCATTGGTACCTGGTATTTTCCCCTGCATTCTTTCAATTAACCTGGAGTGTGTTTATACAAGTCACTGTGTGCATCCCAAATGGCACTCCATTCCCTCTGTAGAGTACTACATTTGACCAGGGCCCATAGGGCTCTCGTCAAAAGCAGTACACTTTATAGGGAACAGGGTGCCATTTGGGACACACACACTGTAGCAAGTTGTGTGTACACTAGCTATTACAATCAGGAAGTGGCTGTGATACTAATAAGGTGTGGCCTGTGGACGGTAGATAACATGACATGAGCATGCAGCCATGTAACCTATAAAGCCCCTCAGTCACTCTCTTCTGTTTCAGCAGCTGTCTGCACGTCGACAATGGCACAGAAACATATATTGTGGATCTTTACCCTAACTGCTTCACTCAATCTCTCAGGTAAGTCATTGGATACACTCATCTCCACACAATACAATGACAGGTTAACTTAACCCCAGTCAGCCATCTTCTCAGTGCACTTTATTCAGACTACTACAGTGACTGTAAAGATATTTTCATGGGAGAAAGTAAAACAAGGATTTCTAAAGTGAGGAATAAATATAATATGAGTTGTTTAATACTGAAGCAAAAATATTTAGATGAAGAGGGGCAAAGAATATCTCTACTGTATATGTTTTTCTGAGGGAGTGAAATGTTTTGTTTAAATTGGAAGTCTATGTGAGCTTTCAGATTTCCCCATGGATTTGTTAACAGAATCCGAAATAGCAGCCAAAGTACAATGCGTGTACAAAACATTAGGATGACATCGACTGACCAGGTGAATCCAGCTGAAAGCTATGATCCCTTATTGATGTCACTTGTTAAATCCACTTCGGTGTATATTTCAGTCGAAACTACTTTTCCTCCATTTGTTTCTTTCATGGCTTCTGGAAATACAGAAAGTCATGATGAAAACCTGTGGCACCGACAGAGCACTAGACAGTGCTATCATGCTATCCGTGCTACATAGTAAAATAGTTACAGTAGTAATTACGGTCAATGAATATGGACAGAAAACAGACATACAGAGTACTTTTTGTGAAATTGTGTGACAGAAACTGGACTTTGTACCACAACAATGCCACATTTCTCAGTTCTCTCTCTTTCTCCTTACCTGATCAGGTGAGGTGAGTCGGGCAGGTACTACCTGTAAGCCCCTGTAAATACACTTAGTGATGAAACCTTAACTTAGACTCATTTTCACAACAACTGTTGGGAAACATCATTGTAGTAGTGTTAGTAAGTATTGGCACACGTAGGGTGCATTCGTTACGCACATTTTGTTGAAAAATGGAAGCAACCCGGATCAAACGAGGGGGGAGCTTCCTGAATTTGTCCAATAGAAACTATCATATTGCTCTGTTTGCTTCCATTTGGTTCTTAAACGGTAAACAGTTTCCGTAATGAATAAATCCAAGGAATGGATAGAATGAAAACAGAGATAATTGCATTATCTGGTAAATTCCCCCTGATTGTCTTGGGCATGGCCAGTATTTCAAAACCTTAGCTCTTCCAATAAGTAGAGACATGGAATGAGATTGCCTCATTTGCTCAGTATTGTTTGTTTTAATGTGAACAGTTCGTTGTAAAACATACAATTAAAAAGCCAGCAAATCATGCAAATTCACTTGAAAATACCCATACGTTGTAACGGTCATCTGTTGAAGAAGGTGTGGACCAAAGCGCAGCAAGTGTCCATGCTTTTTATTGAAACTGAACACTAAGAACAAAATAACAAAGGGAATAACCGAAACAGTCCTGTCAGGTGCAAAACACTAAACAGAAAATAACTACCCACAAAAACCATGTGGGAAAAAGCTACCTAAGTATGGTTCTCAATCAGAGACAACGATAGACACCTGCCTCTGATTGAGAACCACACCCGGCCAAACACAAAGAAATACAAAACATAGAAATTAACATAGAATGCCCACCCAAATCACACCCTGACCAAACCAAAATAGAGACATAAAAAGCTCTCTACGGTCAGCGTGTGACATACGTTTACCAATATAATAACCTCATTCCACAGCTATTGCGCAAAGGTGGATGTTCCTCTGTGGCCCAATCACAAAGCAGTGGATATGTACTGCAATTCAATGGCCATGGTCAAGTACAAATCAAAACAGGCCTGACAGAGAACAAGAAAGGGCATCAAAATAACGAAGCATCTGTATCCATTTGTTTCATACACAAACAAAACATAACACAGAATATAATTATTGCTGGAATGCTCATAGCAGCAGGAGTCTACAGTATGCCCTGTTTCTGTAGAGTAGGCAGCCTGATGTACAAGTACACCCCCTGGACAGGACGCAAGTCTATCGCAGTCTATTATCGTATGTAAGGGTCAAACAGCCTGTGTTCATTGTGTATCTGCGGTATTCATACTGTAGTTTGAAGAAACAATGTGTAAACAATAATGAAATGCATTAAAGTTCCGCCCAAAGCCCTCGCTTATTAAAAGATAGGGCCAAGTCAGCAGAAGCTTTCATTACAAGATAGTTGCCGTAGCTCAACCAAAGGTCCAACTATGTTGTTAGTGTACGCACCACACATTAATTTGTCATGGTTTGGTAGACACACACAATGGAATAACCCATACCCATAATTACAGGGTTGGCTGCACAAGGGACTGAGGGGATGAAGTGGCTGGAAGTTGATGAACAACCAGACGATCAAAATGCAATGTTCAGGAGAACAGGAATTTCAATAGAGTAACTTATATATGGAAAGCCGGGATTGTGCTACTGCAGTTCAAGGGCAAAACACTGCTATACTGCCACCTGACTGTTCCTTACCATTGGACCAGTCAATGCCTGGATACAAGCATGTTAACATCATCCTATCCAGGTTATTATGTTTAGAATAGATAGGATCAGTGTGGGGATAGACAAAGTGGGTCCATTCTTGAATTCTCTCTCATCTCTCTACCACTCCATCTCTCTCTCTATCGCCCCACAGTGAGTCATGGTCCTCTTGAAGGAGTGAGCGACTATGAGGTGGTCCGACCCATCAGGCTACATTCTCTGCAGAAAAGAGAAACACAAGTAAGTCTTCTCCTGTTCTTCCTCCCTGCACAGGAGCTGTTTTGATGTGAAATACACACCAATACCAAAATATTATTTGTTAACAACTGTGTTTAATGCTTGTAATAAAGTGGTGGAAGATCAACCATGTTAATGTAGTGAGGAGATATTATACTGCATCTAGGGTATCAACTAATCCTAATTCTCTGTAACACTTTATTTGGATAGTCCATCTATAGATGCTCTACAAAGTATCTACAGTCTATCAGTAACATTTCAACTAACTATCTACTAACCCTCACCTTAAACTTAACCCTTACCCTAACCCTATCTCTAAACGTAGCAAGCAGTTGCTTTTCAACAGATAGTTTGTTGATAGTAAACTATCCATATAAAGTGTGACCTAATTCTCTCCATCAGTCATCCAGACTGGAAACTATGAAGTATGCAATGAGAGTGGGTGGGAAAGACATTGAGATGCATCTGGAGAAGAATGGGTATGTACTCTAGCAAAAGCCACCTTCAATCTTTTTCTCCTAAATGTTAACCTCTTACACAACATCAGTAGAATGATCACATGCTTCATCATTCTCCTTAACAAGAACGGTCAGTATGTAGAGAACTGTCTTACCACAGTGTAATTTTCAGTTCTCCTTTATAATTACACACTGCATCATTGTCAAGCGTCATTAATGGAATGACACAATTTTGTTTTACCACAGCATGAATTCCTTTGAACATGTAGGTGCCTGATGAAATAATGTAATGAATAACTTTATTTTGGTTCCCTCAGTGAATTACTCACCAACGACTATAGTGAGACTTACTACACTGAGGATGGTACACCAGTCACCTCTACGCCTCAGGATGTGGTTAGTGATTATAACAAACCCTTGATAGGTAGCAGGAGGCTGTGTAGAAGTGTCTTGATTAGAAGGCCCTTAAACCTTTTAATTCATTCTCTTCTCCAGGACCACTGCTACTACCACGGCACTATTGTGAATGACAGTGAGTCAACGGTTAGCATGAGCACCTGCGATGGACTCAGGTAGGCAGCCCCACATTTCTACAGCATATACACTACAGGTCAAAAGTTTTAGAACACCTACTCATTCAAGGGTTTTTCTTTATTTTTACTATTTTCTATGTTGTAGAATTATAGTGAAGACATCAAAACTATGAAATAACACATATGGAATCATGTAGTAACCAAAAAAGTGTTAAACAAATCAAAATATATTTTATATTTGAGATTCTTCAAATATCCACCCTTTGCCTTGATGACAGCTTTGCACACTCTTGGCATTCTCTCAAACAGCTTCATGAGGCTTCATTAACCTCTCTGGGGTAGGTGGGACGCAATCGTCCCACCTGGCCAATAGCCAGGGAAAATACAGAGCGCCATATTCAAATAAAATTATATAAAAATCAAACTTTCATTAAATCACACATGTAAGATACCAAATTAAAGCTACACTCGTTGTGAATCCAGCCAACATGTCAGATTTCAAAAAGGCTTTTCGGCGAAAGCATAAGATGCTATTATCTGATGATAGCACAACAGTAAACAAAGAGAGTAGCATATTTCAACACTGCAGGCACGACACAAAACGCAGAAATAAAAATATAATTCATGCCTTACCTTTGACGAACTTCTTTTGTTGGCACTCCAATATGTCCCATAAACATCACAAATGGTCCTTTTGTTCGATTAATTCCGTCGATATATATCCAAAATGTCAATTTATTTGGCACGTTTCATCCAGAAAAACACAGCTTCCAACTTGCGCAACGTCACTACAAAATATATCAAAAGTTACATGTAAACTTTACCAAAACATTTCAAACTACTTTTGTAATACAACGTTAGGTATTTTTAAACGTTAATAATCGATCAAATTGAAGACGGGATGATCTGTGTTCAATACAAAAAGAAAACAAACTGACGCAACTTTTCTGGTAATGTTGCCTCTCTCAAACAATTTACTTCAAGTGATCCTCATTTAAGATGGCCGTACTTCTTCATTACACAAAGGAATAACCTCAACCAATTTCCAAAGACTGGTGACATCCAGTGGAAGCGGTAGGAACTGCAAACAAGTCCCTTAGAAATCTAGTGTCCCAATGAAACTCATTGAAAAGACAGTGACCTCAACAACAAAAAAATTCTGAATGGTTTGTCCTCGGGGTATTGCCTGCTACATAGGTTCTGTTATACTCACAGACATGATTCAAACAGTTTTAGAAACTTCAGAGTGTTTTCTTATATTCTGGGGATGAGTAGCAGGCAGTTGAATTTGGGCATGCTATGTATCCAAAAGTGAAAATGCTGCCCCCTACCCCGAAGAAGTTAACAGATGTGCATTCTTAAAAGATAATTTGTGGAATTGATTTACTTCTTAATGCGTTTGAGCCAATCAGTTGTGTTGTGACAAGGTAGGGGGGATTACTGAAGACAGCCCTATTTGGTAAAAGACCAAATCCATATTATGGCAAGAACAGCTCAAAAAAGCAAAGAGAAACGACAGTCCATCATTACTTTAAGACATGAAGGTCAGTCAATACGGAAAATTTCAAGAACTTTGAAAGTTTCTTCATGTGCAGTTTCAAAAACCATCAAGCCCTATGATGAAACTGGCTCTGGCTCTCATGAGGACCGCCACAGAAAAGGAAGACCCAGAGTTACCTCTGCTGCAGAGGATAGGTTCATTAGAGTTACCAGCCTCAGAAATTGTAGGCCAAATACATTTTTCACAGAGTTCAAGTAACAGACACACCTCATCATCAACTGTTCAGAGGAGACTGTGTGAATCAGGCCTTCATGGTCAAATTGCTGCAAAGAAACCACAACTAAAGGACACCAATAAGAGGAAGAGACTTGCTTGGGCCAAGAAATACAAACAATGGACATGAGACCGGTGGAAATTCGTCCTTTGGTCTGGAGTCCAAATGGGAGATTTTTGGTTCAAACCGCCGTGTCTTTGTGAGATGCGGTGTGGGTGAACGGATGATCTCCGCATGTGTATTTCCCACCGTAAAGAATGGAGGAGGAGGTGTTCTGGTGTGATGGTGACACTGTCTGTGAAGTATTCAGAATTGGCACACTTAACCAGCTTGGCTACCACAGCATTCTGCAGCGATATGCCATCCCATCTGGTATGGGCTTAGTGAGACTATCATTTGTTTTTCAACAGGAAAATGACCCAACACACCTCCAGGCTTTGTAAGGGCTATTTTACCAAGAAAGAGAGTGATGGAGTGCTGCATCAGATGACCTGGCCTCCACAATCAAATCAAATCAAATTTATTTATATAGCCCTTTGTACATCAGCTGATATCTCAAAGTGCTGTACAGAAACCCAGCCTAAAACCCCAAACAGCAAGCAATGCAGGTGTAGAAGCACGGTGGCTAGGAAAAACTCCCTAGAAAGGCCAAACCTAGGAAGAAACCTAGAGAGGAACCAGGCTATGAGGGGTGGCCAGTCCTCTTCTGGCTGTGCCGGGTGGAGATTATAACAGAACATGGCCAAGATGTTCAAATGTTCATAAATGACCAGCATGGTCAAATAATAATAATCACAGTAGTTGTCGAGGGTGCAGCAAGTCAGCACCTCAGGAGTAAATGTCAGTTGGCTTTTCATAGCCGATCATTAAGAGTATCTCTACCGCTCCTGCGGTCTCTAGAGAGTTGAAAACAGCAGGTCTGGGACAGGTAGCATGTCCGGTGAACAGGTCAGGGTTCCATAGCTGCAGGCAGAACAGTTGAAACTGGAGCAGCAGCACGGCCAGGTGGACTGGGGACAGCAAGGAGTCATCATGCCAGGTCATCCTGAGGCATGGTCCTAGGGCTCAGGTCCTCCGAGAGAGAGAAAGAAAGAGAGAATTAGAGAGAGCATACTTAAATTCACACAGGACACCGGATAAGACAGGAGAAGTACTCCAGATATAACAAACTGACCCTAGCCCCCGACACATAAACTAATGCAGCATAAATACTGGAGGCTGAGACAGGAGGGGTCAGGAGACACTGTGGCCCCATCCGATGATACCCCCGGACAGGGCCAAACAGGAAGGATATAACCCCATCCACTTTGCCAAAGCACAGCCCCCACACCACCAGAGGGATATCTTCAACCACCAACTTACCATCCTGAGACAAGGCCGAGTATAGCCCACAAAGATCTCCGCCACGGCACAACCCAAGGGGGGGGGGCGCCAACCTAGACAGGAAGATCACGTCAGTGACTCAACCCACTCAAGTGACGCACCCCTCCTAGGGGCGGCATGAAAGAGCACCAGTAAGCCAGTGACTCAGCCCCTGTAATAGGGTTAGAGGTAGAGAATCCCACCGGAGAGAGGGGAACCGGCCAGGCAGAGACAGCAAGGGCGGTTCGTTGCTCCAGAGCCTTTCCGTTCACCTTCACACTCCTGGGCCAGACTACACTCAATCATATGACCCACTGAAGAGATGAGTCTTCAGTAAAGACTTAAAAGTTGAGACCGAGTCTGCGTTTCTCACATGGGTAGGCAGACCATTCCATAAAAATGGAGATCTATAGGAGAAAGTGCTGCCTCCAGCTGTTTGCTTAGAAATTCTAGGGACAATTAGGAGGCCTGCGTCTTGTGACCGTAGCGTACGTGTAGGTATGTACGGCAGGAACAACTCGGAAAGATAGGTAGGAGCAAGCGCATGTAACGCTTTGTAGGTTAACAGTAAAACCTTGAAATCAGCCCTTGCCTTAACAGGAAGCCAGTGTAGGGAGGCTAGCACTGGAGTAATATGATCAAATTTTTTCATTCTAGTCAGGATTCTAGCAGCCGTATTTAGCACTAACTGAAGTTTATTTAGTGCTTTATCCGGGTAGCCGGAAAGTAGAGCATTGCAGTAGTCTAACCTAGAAGTAACAAAAGCATGGATTAATTTTTCTGCATAATTTTTGGACAGAACGTTTCTGATTTTTGCAATGTTACGTAGATGGAAAAAAGCTGTCCTTGAAACAGGCTTGGTATGTTCGTCAAAAGAGAGATCAGGGTCCAGAGTAACGCAGAGGTCCTTCACAGTTTTATTTGAGACGACTTTACAACCATCAAGATTAATTGTCAGATTCAACAGAAGATCTCTTTGTTTTTTGGGACCTAGAACAAGCATCTCTGTTTTGTCCGAGCTTAAAAGTAGAACGTTTTCAGCCATCCACTTCCTTATGTCTGAAACACAGGCTTCTAGCGAGGGCAATTTTGGGGCTTCACCATGTTTCATTGAAATGTACAGCTGTGTGTCATCCGCATAGCAGTGAAAGTTAACATTATGTTTTCGAATGACATCCCCAAGAGGTAAAATATATAGTGAAAACAATAGTGGTCCTAAAACGGAACCTTGAGGAACACCGAAATGTACAGTTGATTTGTCAGAGGACAAACCATTCACAGAGACAAACTGATATCTTTCTGACAGATAAGATCTAAACCAGGCCAGAACCAATTTGGGTTTCCAATCTCTCCAAAAGAATGTGGTGATCGATGGTATCAAAGGCAGCACTAAGGTCTAGTAGCACAAGGACAGATGCAGAGCCTCGGTCTGACGCCATTAAAAGGTCATTTACCACCTTCACAAGTGCAGTCTCAGTGCTATGATGGGGTCTAAAACCAGACTGAAGCATTTCGTATACATTGTTTGTCTTCAGGAAGGCAGTGAGTTGCTGCGCAACAGCTTTTTATTTATTTTTTGAGAGGAATGGAAGATTCGATATAGGCCAATAGTTTTTTTTATATTTTCTGGGTCAAGGTTTGGCTTTTTCAAGAGAGGCTTTATTACTGCCACTTTTAGTGAGTTTGGTACACATCCGGTGGATAGAGAGCCGTTTATTATGTTCAACATAGGAGGGCCAAGCACATGAAGCAGCTCTTTAAGTAGTTTAGTTGGAATAGGGTCCAGTATGCAGCTTGAAGGTTTAGAGGCCATGATTATTTTCATCATTGTGTCAAGAGATTTAGTACTAAAACACTTAAGTGTCTCTCTTGATCCTAGGTCCTGGCAGAGTTGTGCAGACTCAGGACAGCTGAGCTTTGGAGGAATATGCAGATTTAAAGAGGAGTCCGTCATTTGCTTTCTAATGATCATGATCTTTTCCTCAAAGAAGTTCATGAATTTATTACTGCTGAAGTGAAAGCCATCCTCACTTGGGGAATGCTGCTTTTTGTTAGCTTTGCGACAGTATCAAACTAAATTTTGGATTGTTCTTATTTTTCTCAATTAAGTTGGAAAAATAGGATGATCGAGCAGCAGTGAGGGCTCTTCGATACTGCACGGTACTGTCTTTCCAAGCTAGTCGGAAGACTTCCAGTTTGGTGTGGCGCCATTTCCGTTCCAATTTTCTGGAAGCTTGCTTCAGAGTTCGGGTATTTTCTGTATACCAGGGAGCTAGTTTCTTATGACAAATGTTTTTAGTTTTTAGGGGTGCAACTGCATCTAGGGTATTGCGCAAGGTTAAATTGAGTTCCTCAGTTAGGTGGTTAACTGATTTTTGTCCTCTGGCGTCCTTGGGTAGGCAGAAGGAGCCTGGAAGGGCATCAAGGAATCTTTGTGTTGTCTGAGAATTTATAGCACGACTTTTGATGCTCCTTGGTTGGGGTCTGAGCAGATTATTTGTTGCGATTGCAAACGTAATAAAATGGTGGTCCGATAGTCCAGGATTATGAGGAAAAACATTAAGATCTACATCATTTATTCCATGGGACAAAACTAGGTCCATAGTATGACAGTGGCAGTGAGTAGGTCCAGAGACATGTTGGAAAAAAACCACTGAGTCGATGATGGCTCCGAAAGCCTTTTGGAGTGGGTCTGTGGACTTTTCCATGTGACTATTAAAATCACCAAAAATTTGAATATTATCTGCTATGACTACAAGGTCCGATAGGAATTCAGGGAACTCAGTGAGGAACGCTGTATATGGCCCAGGAGGCCTGTAAACAGTAGCTATAAAAAGTGATTGAGTAGGCTGCATAGATTTCATGACTAGAAGCTCAAAAGACGAAAACGTCATCTTCTTTTGGTAAATTGAAATTTGCTATCGTAAATGTTAGCAACACCTCCGCCTTTGCGGGATGCACGGGGGATATGGTCACTAGTGTAACCAGGAGGTGAGGCCTCATTTAACACAGTAAATTCATCAGGCTTATGCCATGTTTCAGTCAGGCCAATCACATCAAGATTATGATCAGTGATTAGTTAATTGACTATAACTGCCTTTGAGGTGAGGGATCTAACATTAAGTAGCCCTATTTTGAGATGTGAGGTATCACGATCTCTTTCAATAATGGCAGGAATGGAGGAGGTCTTTATCCTAGTGAGATTGCTAAGGCGAACACCGCCATGTTTAGTTTTGCCCAACCTAGGTCGAGGCACAGACACAGTCTCAATGGAGATAGCTGAGCTGACAACACTGACTATGCTAGTGGCAGACTCCACTAAGCTGGCAGGCTGGCTAACAGCCTGCTGCCTGGCCTGCACCCTATTTCATTGTGGAGCTAGAGGAGTTAGAGCCCTGTCTATGTTGGTAGATAAGATGAGAGCACCCCTCCAGCTAGGATGGAGTCCGTCACTCCTCAGCAGGCCAGGCTTGGTCCTGTTTGTGGGTGAGTCCCAGAAAGAGGGCCAATTATCTACAAATTCTATCTTTTGGGAGGGGCAGAAAACAATTTTCAACCAGCGATTGAGTTGTGAGACTCTGCTGTAGAGCTCATCACTCCCCCTAACTGGGAGGGGGCCAGAGACAATTACTCGATGCCGACACATCTTTCTAGCTGATTTACACGCTGAAGCTATGTTGCGCTTGGTGACCTCTGACTGTTTCATCCTAACATCGTTGGTGCCGACGTGGATAACAATATCTCTATACTCTCTACACTCGCCAGTTTTAGCTTTAGCCAGCACCATCTTCAGATTAGCCTTAACGTCGGTAGCCCTGCCCCCTGGTAAACAGTGTATGGTCGCTGGATGATTCGTTTTAAGTCTAATACTGCGGGTAATGGAGTCGCCAATGACTAGGGTTTTCAATTTGTCAGAGCTAATGGTGGGAAGCTTCGGCGTCTCAGACCCCGTAACGGGAGGAGTAGAGACAAGAGAAGGCTCGGCCTCAGACTCCGACTCGCTGCTTAATGGGGAAAACCGGTTGAAAGTTTCTGTCGGCTGAATGAGCGACACCGGTTGAGCATTCCTACAGCATTTCCCTCCAGAAGCCATGAGAAAGTTGTCCGGCTGCGGGGACTGTGCGAGGGGATTTATACTACTATCTGTACTTACTGGTGGCACAGACGCTGTTTCATCCTTTCCTACACTGAAATTACCCTAACAATCCCCCGACCTCAACCAAATTGAGATGGTTTGGGATGAGTCGGACCGCAGAGTGAAGGAAAAGCAGCCAACAAGTGCTCAGCACATGTGGGAACTCCTTCAAGACTGTTGGAAAAGCATTCCAGGTGAAGCTGGTTTAGAGAATGCCAAGAGTGTGCAAAGGGTGGCTATTTGAAGAATCTTAAATTTAAAATATATTTTGATTTGTTTGACACTTTTTTGGTTACAACATGATTCCATATGTGATATTTAATAGTTTTGATGTATTTCTATAATGTAGAAAATAGTAAAAATAAAGAAAACCCTTGAATAAGTAGGTGTTCTAAAACTTTTGACCAGTAGTGTAAGTCCACAGTGAAACACTATTCTATACCCCAAATCAGTTGTGTCATGTCTATTATATGTTTTTATTTTAGGGGATATTTCAGAACAGCCGCCCAAAGGTACCTGATTGAGCCTCTGTCAGGGGGGGATGATGGCGATCACGCAGTGCTAAAATACGAGGACCAGAGCCCCAAGCCTGTGGTGTGTGGAGTCACCAACACTAGCTGGAATGCAGACTACCCTCCCATAACTAGCAAGAGCCGCTCTCGAGCCTCAGTAAGACATACAATCTATTAATATATTTGAAATTTCCCAATTTAAATATAGTCTGATGTGGTATCTCACATCAAAACAGAAATAGCAGAACAGGAAATTATGTGTTCTAATGAAGGTCATTGATAGCTGAAACGTCAACCTTTGAAAAAACATTGAGTTTTTAATGGTAAGCGTGGGTTGTGCCTTTTTATTTTCAATGATGATCACATTTTTGGGGATGCACCTCGACTCAAGTTGGATGAGCACACTCCACTTCCTTCCTAAAAAGAAATGAACCATATATATTACAACAATGGTTTCCTGTTTATTAGGGTCCATCTCTACTTCAACAGCAAAAGTATGTTGAGCTCGTCCTCGTTGCAGACAACCGTGAGGTAAGAACTTGCAGACAAATACATCAGAAATACAAGTCCCACCTTTACCAGAATCAACACAATACACTTGATCATTTCATACTTCAATATTTCATTAACATTATTTAATTGGCCATTACTTGACCTAATTGTATTTAGATCAAACCAACCTATATCTATAATAAACAAAAATATAAACACAACATGTAATGTGTTAGTCCCATGTTTCATGAGCTGAAGTAAAAGATCCCAGAATTGTTCCAATAGGCACAAAACCCTATTTCTGTAAAATGTGGTGCACAAATTTGTTTACATCCCTGTTCATGAGCATTTCTACTTTGCCAAGATAATCCTGACAGGTGTGGCATGTCAAGAAGCTGATTAAACAGCATGATCATTACACAGGTGCACCTTGTGCTGGGGGCAATAAAATGCCACTCTAAAATGTGCAGTTTTGTTACACAACACAATGCCACATATGTCTTAAGTTTTGAGGGAGCATGCAATTGGCATGCTGACTGCAGGAATGGCCACCAGAGCTGTTGCCAGAGAATTGAATGTTCCTTTCTCTACCATAAGCCACCTCCAACGTCGTTTTAGAAAATTTGGCAGTATGTCCTACCGGCCTCACGACCGCAGACGATGTGTAACCATGCCAAGCCCAGGACCTCCACATTTGACTTCTTCACCTGCAGAATGGTCTGGGATGAGCCACCCAGACAGCTGATGAAACTGGGGGTTTGCACGACCGAAGAAGTTATGCACAAACTGTCAGAAACCATCTCAGGGAAGCTCACCTGCGTGCTCGTCGTACTCACCAGAGTGCCTGATTGTGGCGGTGGGTTTATGGCATGGGCAGGTATAAGCTACGGACAATGAACACAATTGCATTTTATCGATGGCAATTTGAATGCACAGAGATACCATGAAGAGATCCTGAGGCCCATTGTCATTCCATTCATCCAACGCGATCACCTCATGTTTCAGCATGATAATGCCTGGCCCCATGTTGCAAGGATCTGTACACAATTCTTCCATGGCCTGCACATTCACCAGACATGTCACCCATTGAGCATGTTTGGGATGTGTTCCAGTTCCCGCCAATATCAAGCAACTTCGCACAGCCATTGAAGAGGAGTGGGACAACATTCCACGTGCCACAGTCAACTCTATGTGAAGGAGATGTGTCGCGCTGCATGAGCCAAATGGTGGTCACACCAGATACTGACTGGTTTTCTGATCCTAGCCCCTACCTATTTTTATTAAAGTATCTGTGACCATCAGATGCATATCTGTATTCCCAGTCATGTTAAATCCATAGATTGGGGCCTAATGGATTTATTTCAATTGACTGATTTCTTTAAATTAACTCAGTAAAATCTTAGAAATTGTTGCATATTGCGTTTATATTTTTGTTCAGTATACAGTATCTAATGAGTCAGTAGTGAGTAATGTATTGTGAAACAGGATCTCCACTGTTCTCTTGTGATTGTACTAAAACATGATGCTATTTCAGTACAAGAACATGAAGAGTAACCTCAGAGAGCTGCGTAAGAGGATATTTGAAGTGGTCAACTTTGTCAACATGGTGAGTCAGTCCCTGCAAGGTGGCAGTATTAGCAAACTGCCAGTAAATCCCGTATAAGATCCCCAACAGGACCTATAGTGGGTGCTTTTAGCAACATAGGTCTATTTACATACACTAGAGTTGCTTTCAATTGTATTTGGTTCCACAAAAACAGTCCATGGGAAGCCAGAAGTGAAATGTAATTCCATTCCAACTTACTGTGCCGGTGGGAACAGCACAGTAAGTTGGTCATTATGATGGGGGGAATTTGAGACAAAATATCTAAAGGACCATATTATTAAACAGGCTTTCTGTTGTACACCCACTTTCTCTCCGCTTACCTCAAAATAAAAGTTCCCCATTAGTTTAAAATTTTATTCCACATATGGCACATGTGCAGGACTTTTATTTTGACATGAGGTAAGCACAGAGAAAATGGGTCTACAACAGATCCACGTTTGGAAAGTCTGTTTAATAATATAATTTTTTAGACCAACCGTCCTGCCCACCGGCACATGAAGTTGAAATGGAATTGTATTTATCTTCTGGCTTCCCACGGACTGTTTTTGTGCAACCCAATACAATTCAAAGCAACACTATTGCATGTAAATAGACCTGCGTCGCTAAAAGCACCTAGACAGGAGCATGTCCCTGCTGTCTGGTCACCCAACACCATGTTAAAAAAAAATCCTCACCTTTTTGTATTCTGCCTCTGCTTGTACAGTACTTGTTTTCTTCTCTGCCTTGTGAAGGTCATTCAACTGAAACCTCACTATATTTGAACCCTATCAGTCGTGAGACTCCAGCAAAAACGCCTATTTATTTATCTGACCTTCATTTATCTGCATGTCCAGCCATTATTTTTAAATCATATCATATCAAATCAAATAGAATTTAATTTGTCACATTCCGTGAAATGCTTACTTACAAGCTTTTAACCAACAATGCAGTTCAAGAAATAGACTTAAGAAAATATTTACTAAATAAACTAAAGTGATTAAAAAAAAAGTAACAGAAGAAAATTACATAACAATAATGAGGCTATATACAGGGGGAACCGGTACCGAGTCAGTGTGCGGGGGTACAGGTTAGTCGAGGTAATTTGTATAGTGACTATGCAGATAGCTTACATACACAGAGCAGAGCAGCTCATAGATTACTGCACCTGTACATAGCCCATCTATAATTTAGCCCAAACAACTACCTCTTTACCTACTGTATTTATTTATTTATTTTGCTCCTTTGCACCCCATTATTTCTATCTCTACTTTTTCTATCTCTACTATCTCTACTCTACTTTTTTTTATTTTTTTACTTGCTATATTGTATTTACTTCGCCACCATGGCCTTTTTATATTTTTATTTATTTATATATATATTTTGTTTGCCTTCACCTCCCTTATCTCACCTCACTTGCTCATATTGTATATAGACTTATTTTTCACTGTATTATTGACTGTATGTTTGTTTTACTCCATGTGTAACTATGTGTTGTTGTATGTGTCGAACTGCTTTGCTTAATCTTGGCCAGGTCGCAATTGTAAATGAGAACGTGTTCTCAATTTGCCTACCTGGTTAAATAAAGGTGAAAAAATAAAAAATAAAAATAAAAATAGCTGAAGTCAGAAGTGTACATACACTTAGGTTGGAGTCATTAAACTCGTTTTTCAACCACTCCACAAATTTCTTGTTAACAAACTATAGTTTTGGCAAGTCGGTTAGGACATCTACTTCGTGCATGACACAAGTAATCTTTCCAACAATTGTTAACAGACAGATTATTTCACTTATAATTCACTGTATCACAATTCCAGTGGGTCAGAAGTTTACATACACTAAGTTGACTGCCTAAACAGCTTGGAAAATTCCAGAAAATTATGTCATGGCTTTAGAAGCTTCTGATAGGCTAATTGACATCATTTGAGTCAATTGGAGGTGTACCTGTAGATGTATTTCAAGGCCTACCTTCAAACTCAGTGCCTCTTTGCTTGACATCATGGGAAAATCAAAAGAAATCAGCCAAGACCTCATAAAAAAAGATTGTAGACCTCCACAACTCTGGTTCATCCTTGGGAGCAATTTCCAAACGCCTGAAGGTACCACATTCATCTGTACAAACAATAGTATGCAAGTATAAACACCATGGGACCACGCAGCCGTCATACCGCTGAGGAAGGCGAGGCGTTCTGTCTCCTAGAGATGAATGTACTTTGGTGCGAAAAGTGCAAATCAATCCCAGAACAACAGCAAAGGTCCTTGTAAAGATGCTGGAGGAAACAGGTACAAACATTTCTATATCCACAGTAAAACGAGTCCTATATTTGCACAACCTGAAAGGCCGCTCAGCAAGGAAGAAGCCACTGCTCCAAAACCGCTATAAAAAAGCCAGACTACGGTTTGCAACTGCACATGGGGACAAAGATCAAACTTTTTGGAGAAATGTCCTCTGGTCTGATGAAGCAAAAATGGAACTGTTTGGCCATAATGACCATCATTATGTTTGGAGGAAAAAGGAGGAGGCTTGCAAGCCGAAGAACACCATCCCAAACGTGAAGCACAGGGGTGGCTTTGCTGCATGAGGGACTGGTGCACTTCACAAAATAGATGGCATCATGAGGTAGGGAAATTGTGGATATATTGAAGCAGCATCTCAAGACATCAGTCAGGAAGTTAAAGCTTAGTCGCAAATGGGTCTTCCAAATGGACAATGACCCCAAGCATTCTTTCAAAGTTGTGAAAAATGGCTTAAGGACAACAAAGTAAAGGTATTGGAGTGGCCATCACAAAGCCCTGACCTCATCCTATAGAACATTTGTGGGCAGAACTGAAAAAGCGTGTGCGAGCAAGGAGGCCTACAAACCTGACTCAGTTACACCAGCTCTGTCAGGAGGAATGGGCCAAAATTCACCCAACTCATTGTGGGAAGCTTGGGGAAGGCTACCCAAAACGTTTGACCCAAGATAAACAATTTAAAGACAATGCTACCAAATACTAATTGAGTGTATGTAAACTTCTAACCCACTGGGAATGTGATCAAATAAATAAAAGCTGAAATAAATCATTTTCTCTACTATTATTCTGACATTTCACATTCTTAAAATAAAGTGGTGATCCTAACTGACCTAAGACAGGGAATTTTTACAAGGATTAAATGTCAGGAATTGTGAAAAACTGAGTTTAAATGTATTTGGCTAAGGTGTATGTAAACTTCCGACTTCAACTGTAGATAATAAACAGCGACTGTTCAGCAGTCTTATGGCTTGGGGGTAGAAGCTGTTAAGGAGCCTTTTGGTCCTAGACCTGGCGCTCCAGTACCGCTTGCCGTGCGGTAGCAGAGAGAACAATCTGACTAGGGTGGCTGGAGTCTTTGGCAATTTTTAGGGCCAGTGATGTACTTGGCCGTACGCACTAGTTTTATTGATGTCAAAAATAATTAAAACACTGCTCTAGCTCAGCCCCCGTTAATCGCACAGACTATTTGATTGCAGAAATAGGCAAATCCAATTGTACAACCCAGAAGTCTGTAGCTCAAACATAGCGTTTTTATAGGGTTAGAAGTCCAAAACATGCAGGCGTCATGGTCGGACTGTAGGAGTTAATTGTTATCCAATGAACTGTTAAGGCCGGTTTCCAGGACACAGATTAAGCCTAGACAAAAAAGGCCAAAAAAGTAAACTCAACGGAGAACCTATCTACATTTGTTTTAGTCCATGACTATTCTTAATCTGTGTCCGGGTAAAATACTACTTGTTTTAATGGGGAGAGTCTCACCTCACCATGCAATTAATCTGCCTGCAGGTATACAAGCCCCTCAACACCTTCATTGCCTTGGTTGGTCTGGAGGTGTGGACAGACAATGATAAGATATCAGTGACCGCCCCTGCTGGTGCCACCCTGGATGCCTTTACCAAGTGGAGGAACAGCGACCTGGTCAACACCAAGCGTCATGACAACGCACACCTCATCAGGTAGGTCACGACGTACACAACTTATTAGGAAGGCCCCAGCGCACACTTCATCAGGTAGGCCTGGACACACCTTCAAGGAGGCTACAATGCACACTTCATCAGATACCCCACAACGCACACTTAATCAGCTAACTCAAATAAATGGAATTGTTCATCTAAAGTGCCTCACCTCTATCTCTGACTCTCTGATTAAACACATATCTGTGAGCCTCTCAAGGTTTGAGTTGAGTACAAGATAAACAGGATTATAAACTGGGTGGTTCGAGCCCTGAATGCTGATTGGCTGACAGCCATGGTATATCAGACCGTATACCACGGGTATTACAAAACCTGTATTTTTACTGCTCTAATTACATTGGTACCCAGTTTATTATAGCTATAACGCACCTTGGGGGTTTGTAGTATAAGGCCGATATACCACGGCTAAGGGCTGTATCCAGGCACTCTGCGTTGCGTCGTGCTTAAGAACAGCCCTTAGCCGTGGTATATTGGCCATATACCACACCCCCTCGTGCCTTATTGCTTAAATATAACACATCAAAGAGGCAGATAACACAAGAGCGCATACCGGACGTCCTCCAATGACATGACTCCAACAAGATCACCGGGAGAGATTAGCCATTGAAGTTGGATGTCCCACCCAGTTGACTACATTAAAATGGTGGAAGGCTTTTGGACACTAGAGGCCTCTATCATTCTCTATTGGTGTGCTTGTCAGACAGCTAAATAGGGTCGGGTGACAATCAGCTGATGGGTCACCTGATAAGGAGGTCATCTTGGTTTGGAACGTTGTTATTATTGATAGACCCACATTTAAGAATTCATAACAAGAGTATGTGACATGTATGGGTACTTGATATATATATACATATGTGGGGTTCATATGTTTCTTGTTCCCTGTGTTTCAGTGGCATTGACTTTGAGGGATCGACGGTGGGTCTGGCCTTCATTGGGACTCTATGTTCAGATCATTCCGTTGGGATTGTGCAGGTAAAGTACATTTCATTAGATCTAGGCTGTGGTTCAAACTCAGAAAAGTCACACCCTCGTCCACTTACCCTCGCCTTATGCCCTTAGGGGAATCCCCGTCGCCATCTTGGAGGACGGTCCAAATGATTAGCCAAGCAAGGGATGTTTGCAACGTAAGCCCCTCAGCCCTTGTTTTTAGTCAAGTTTACAAGTGTACAATTATGTTCACTCTGAAACTCCCCATAATTCAATTTGCGACGATTGTACATCCGCTAAGAAAAGTCCACGAAAACTTAAAAACATCAATGGAGAAGTCAACATACAAGTATAAGTAAAAACGAATGCAAATAAGTTAGAAATTGTGCTACTAATGCACATGATGGCACAAACACGTCTCTTTTAGAAATTGTAGAAATAAAACATTTTCCTTTTGAAGTTCCAGCTAGGCAGGCTAACATTAGTTAATTAATGTGCTAGCTATCATACAGTATGCGTATATTAGTAATTATATATTTAATATAAGTAGACATGCATTCATAATTGACTGTACCGCATATAAAGCATCCACAAGCTACCGGTGGCTGAAAACACAAGTGACAAATTTCAGGCCAAGGGTGGTCCATTTAAAAATAATTCCTTTCTCCCTCGCCCCTTGGCCTGCAAGTGTATACTCGTCAGACATCATGATACGTCATCAGAAGTGTCCATTTAATTTGAGGGCTGCGGGTATAGGGTGTGTCTTTTAAGTGTTTGGACCGTCTCCCTACATTTGCATACACGATGAGCTGCCATTATTTGAATGTGGTAATAGTACTGTATTTGCTTGAGGTATTTCAACTATATGTTGCTTCATGTGGTATTGCAATAAGGGGACAACGGAGAGATTTTACCAAGTTTCCAAGAAGTGACGTTTCCAAAGAAGAAATTGTGTGTTGAATTGCAAGATTAACTCGTTTTATAAATACGTACGGGAAATGCAAAAAAAATCATGTGAATGGAGGAAGTAATTATTTCAAATGGTAAATTAGCCAATGAACCAACATGTAGATAATCTCAAAAAGGAAGATCAATTGTAGTGCACTTTAATACAGTGGAACAGTAACTCATACTCTATAGCAATGTAAATACTAACCAATGCATCCATATCAGTTTCCACTGATATAAAATCTATTTTACAAGAGAAATATGGTCCAATACATTCAGGTTTAGTGAATGTTAACTATGTGTTTTACTACAGGATCACAACCCCAGGGCCATTGCTGTAGGGGCCACATTGGCCCACGAGATGGGCCACAACCTGGGCATGAACCACGATGACTCCAGTGCCTGTGTTTGTTCTGGGAATAGTTGTATAATGGCTGGGGCCCTCAGGTAAGGACTGTTTTGAGATATGATCTTGTGACTAGATTGGAATGGTGTCAATGATTAACCATCTGATTGATTGTGTTGTACAAGGAAGAGGGAACCTCTATTAAAGAACACTTACAGGCATTGTTCTCCGCCCATAACACACACAGAGCAGCCATATTGCAAAAACATTTACATGGAACATAGCTCATGAGACTGTGTAGCAATAGCACAGTGGTGTGTGTCAGTGGTTTTATTAAATGAAAACATAGCCTATTTGGGTAACTAAAGTGTTTCTTTCAGCTGGGATATCCCAAAGTCATTCAGTAGCTGCAGTAGTGTAAACTACGACCGGTTTCTGAATAATCGTAACCCTGAGTGTCTGCTGGACAAGCCAGACTACCGGAATGTGGAATCAACCCCAGTGTGTGGCAATGGCTTCCTGGAGATAGGAGAGCAGTGTGATTGTGGCTCCCTGGAGGTGGATGAACCTTTCATTTACATTCCTTACACCACCTTTTGTATATTTTCTCTCATTATCCTAGATCAGCAATGCACCATTCAAATCATACAAAAGTATTTTGGTTCTCATGAAGTTAATACAAGGTTTTCAAGTGATTACAATATATATATATATATATTATTCAAAGCTATCTTTTACTAAAATGTTAACTTTAATCTTTGACCGTATCTGATCAAATGTAGAGTACATTTATTTTTCAACAAGACAGATAAAGACAAACACTTCTGGGAATAAGATTTACGCTTTGTCTGATCTTACCTGTTTTCCTTGGCTAGGGGTAAACAAAAGGAATGTATATGACAAGCACAGACCTTTCCCGATAACTGATGTATCTCCTCCACCGCCCACCTCAGAAAAACCTGTGTTTACTAAGTTTGGGACATTTCCTTTCGAATGAGTGTACTGACATGGCAGTAATGCAATGATGTGATTCAAATTGATAAAATTCAACAAGCTTCACATGTTTGTGCATAGTACAGCAGGCTATTCTGTACATGTCCATGCACAGTATGATAGCCATACCTATATGGTAAGCAGGCATAAGAAACTTTGATTATATTTATCCACAGAGTGGTTTAGTCAAGTCAATCTGTCCAGACCTGTTAGTCAGGCTGATAAGACACTATCTTATTATGTCCCTGTCTTGCTGAACCACTCCTCTCTTGCCAAGTCTTGTTTGCTTCAGAGGCCTGTAATTCCAGTTTCTCTTGATAGCCTACTACAGTACAATGTTTGTTTTACTTAGTTAGTGTATGTCTTAGTGTGGTGTAATACACTAAGGGGTAAATATGTAGTGGGAAACCGCTTAGTATCTAGTCCAAGTATACACATACACAGAGGCTTGACTATTTTGAGATACAATATTTAAATCATTATCAAAATGACTTAATGACATGTACTGTATGGTTTGATGTTGTTATAGGCGTGTACAAACCCATGCTGTAATGCCACCAGCTGCACACTGACTAAGGGCTCAGAGTGTGCTGCAGGAGCGTGCTGTGACAACTGTAAGGTGAGAGCAATAGTGTAAAGTATTTAAGTAAAAATACTTAAAAGTATTACCTAAGTCGTTTTTTGGGCTATCCGTACTTTAATTGACTATTTATATATATATTTTTTTACAACTTTTACTTTTACTTCACTATATTACTAAAGAAAATGATGTACTTTTTACTCAATACATTTTCCCTGACACCCAAAAGTACTCGTTACATTTTGTGTGCTTACCAGCTCAGGAAAATTGTATAATTCCCACTTATCAAGAGAACATCCCTGGTCATCCATACTTCCTCTGATCTGACGGACTCACTAAACACATGCTTCGTTTGTAAATTATGTTTAAGTTTGTCTATCTGGTCTGGATTGCTTAATATAAGGAATTTTAAATGATTTGTACTTGTAGTTTGATACTTAAGTATATTTTAGCAATTACATATACTTTTGATACTTAAGTATATTTAAAACTAAATACGTTTAGACTTTTGCTCAAGAAGAATTTTACTGGGTGACTTTCACTTGAGTCATTTTCTGTTAAGGTATCTTTACTTTTACACAAATAGGACAATTGAGTACTTTTTCCACCACTGGGTGAGAGCAGACCACAGTTCAACCATGCCTCTGCTCTGGGAAAATCTAAATTACATACTCCTCTCTCCTCATCTCCTTCTTAAACCCATTGGATGAGTAAGCCAGGGGTCCCTCCCCTCTGACCTTCTCCTCCAATGGGTTTAGAGAAAGAGACAAGGAGTTTGCATTTGAGATCTTCCCTCTGTCCACTCTTTACTTCCTTCTGTGTTCCTTTGATACAAAAGCCCTCTTGTGGACAGCAGCAGACACGCATAACTATGTCAAAGATTGTTTGACTCAAATGTATAAGTAAATTAAAGACATTTGACTTTCACTCTCTCATTTTATGAAACTTAAAAAGTAAAGGAATTACTGTAAGGAGAATATTTTCCATAGCATCACAATAAAAAAAATGCCGTAGTCTTGGATACGTATTGTTTAGAACTTGTCTGGCAAAAGCAGCTTGCTGTGTCCCAAGTGGGTCTGCGGGTCAGCCAGGCTAGTTTTGAACTTCTATTTCAGCAAACAGAGTAGATTCAGAGTGCAGTTGCAGCCTGACACGTCTTTCACCAAGCTTATAGACTATCTTGCCATAGTCTTCCCGCAGCCGACTGCCATGACTATCACGCTAGTGATACGAAACATGGCAACAACAACTCTCTCCACAGATATTGTCCTCGTCCAGAGAGTGCAGAATGATGCATGATGACTGTGACTTGCCAGAATACTGCACAGGGAAATCAGCCGACTGTCCCGAGGACGTCTTCACTGTCAACGGGATTCCCTGTGATGGAGGACGTGGGTACTGCAACAACGGCCAGTGTCCACAGCACCGCGACCAGTGTGTGAAAATGTATGGACCATGTAAGTGAAAGCATTTCCTTCCGTCTCAACAACACCGATGCACCTTTCATCTGTTTAGGTGATGTAGGTAGCTCTTCTGGATCCTATTCTCACACAGCAACCTTACTGATACCTGTCATTTTCCATCTGTAGTGTATTAGTGTGGAGACAGAGGACACACATGGTAGCTTCACTACTACTCTAACGCATTGTGTAACATTGGGCGTTATCCCCTCCTTAGCTGCTGAAAACGCCAGAACGTACTGCTATGAGCAGAACACCAGAGGACTGTACTACGCCTACTGTAGACGGCCTTCAAAGAACCAGTACATCCCCTGCCAGAGACAGTGAGTCCCGACAAGCAATACCATGCTATTTTAATAGACCGTTTTTCCTACTCAGATTATAGTGTTCGTTACTGAAGCAGTGTATCACTGATATGATTTCCCCGTTGTTCTCCTCTGTAGAGATGTGCAGTGTGGGAAACTCTTCTGCAAGAACGGTAACGACAACCCCAACTATGGTCGCATGGTGAAATTCTCCGACTGCAAAGCCTCATTCTACGATGATCACACCAGTGATTTTGGACAGGTGGACACTGGGACCAAGTGTAATGATGGAAAGGTGTAGTGATTTTTTGGCTTTTCCCAATGAGGCTTCTGTACCTCTAGCTGTGTTTTGGGGAAATTAAATGAGACGTCAGATTTAATGTGGTGAGTGTTATTTACTCTTAACCCTTGTTCCCATTTCCCCGTCTTCTATTCCAAGGTGTGCAGCCAGAATGAATGTGTGGATTTTGAGACAGCCTACGGACCTAGAGTCACCAACTGCTCAGCACTATGTAAAGGACATGCTGTGAGTACAGTGCTTCAAGCGGCCCCTGTCTCTGGTATTTTTGAGCTTGGGGACTTATAAGAGCCAAGGACCAAGTAAGTGTAACCGATGTGAAATGGCTAGCTAGTTAGCCGTGGTGCGCGCTAATAGCGTTTCAATCGGTGACGTAGTGGTTCCCCTTACTCTGCAAGGGCCGCGGCTTTTGTGGAGCGATGGGTAACGATGCTTCGTGGGTGACTGTTGTTGATGTGTGCAGAGGGTCCCTGGTTCGCGCCCGGGTCGGGGCGAGGGGACGTACTAAAGTTAAACTGTTACATAAGGAACATAGGCCATTGACAAATGTCCTCCGTTTCACTCGGTTTGGGGCAGATCTTTCCAGGTCACACCACAAACAATAAAATAGAATTGTAGAAAACCCATTATAATAATGTGTGTGTTTGTGTTGTGCCACTACAGGTGTGTAATCACAAAATGGAGTGCCAGTGTGAGCCAGGATGGTTACTTCCCGGCTGCGATACAAAGGATGAAAGCTTCACAGGTCTCTCCAGAGGTAGGCCCTTCAGACCTTGCTAAAGACATCCATAAAATCTTAGTTTTTTTATAACATGGTTTCAGTGGTTGAAAGGGATAATACTTTCCATGTCAATACAATGTTACTAGAGTGTTAGTGTTTTACTACACAGGTATTTGAACATCTTCATGTAAAGTGTTGCCAAAAGATTTGGTCTGTGCTTTCATGTATTCAGCTCATAGACCTTGCCATAACGGTCTCCCTCTCTGTGTGATTGTAGAAGGACTGATTGCCATTGCAGTGACAGTCACTCTGCTGCTCCTGGCTGCTATTGCTGGGGTAGTGGCTGTGTTCCTTAAGAAGAGACAACAGTCCCCCACTCTCCCTAGGTGAGTACACTAGGTGGACCATATATAAAGACTTGCAACAAGATGACCCTTTTGATGAATGTAAATATACTCTCTTACAAGGGAGACCTGGCAATTGAGGTCTTCTGAACTTAAATGGGACTTCCAGAATAAATAAAGGTTAAATTAATACAAAATGTCACTGTCTGCTCATCTACCAGCTACCATACCCAGCAGAAAACCAATAAAGTGTACAACGACCACAATAACAAACTGCCAATCCCCAGTAACGCTATGCCACCACAGGTAATAACAGTGAAATACCTTTTTAATTTATAGAGTATCATCTTAATGTAGGGTTTGGTTGATATCATTATTGTGTTCATGAACTGGACTTGTGCCTATTAGCTAATGCATCTCTTTACAATTTCCAGCCCAAGCAACCAAAGGGTGCTCCGCCCCCACCCCCTCCTGCTGCTAACCTATCACGAGCCCCAGCCCATGACTTCAGGGCCATGCGACAGGTAATGGTGATGGTTGAGAATATCAGCATCTAGTTATTATGATGGATACATCCTAAACAAATGCAATGGGCTTAAAAAAAGAAATCCATTAGATTTCAATATATAGTCCCTTCAGTATTCAGACCACTTGACTTTTTCCACATTTTGTTATGTTACAGCCTTATTCTAAAATGGATTGAATACAAACATTTACTCAGCAATCTATACACAATACCCCATAATGACAAATGTATTAAAAATAAACAGAAATAGCTTATTTACATAAGTATTCAGACCCTTTTCTATGAGACTCGAAATTGAGCTCATATGCATCCTGTTTCCATTGATCATCCTTGATGTTTCTACAACTTGGAGTCCATCTGTGGTAAATTAAATTGATTAGACATGATTTGGAAAGGCCCACACCTGTCTATATAAAGTCCCTCAGTTGCCAGTGCATGTCAGCGCAAAAACCAAGCCATGAGGTCGAAGGAATTGTCCGTAGAGCTCCGAGACAGGATTGTGTCGAGGCACAGATCTGGGGAAGGGTACCAAAAAAAAGTCTGCAGCATTGAAGGTCCCCAAGAACACAGTGGCCTCCATCATTCTTAAATGGAAGAAGTTTGGAACCACCAAGACTCTTCCTAGAGCTGGCCGCCCGGCCAAACTGAGCAGTCAGGGGACAGGGAGGGCCTTGGGCAGGGAGGTGACCAAGAACCCGATGGTCACTGAGATAGCTCTAGAGTTCCTCTGTGGAGATGGGAAAACCTTCCAGAAGGACAACCATCTCTGCAGCACTCCACCAATCAGGCATTTAAGGTAGAGTGGCTAGATGGAAGCCACTCCTCAGTAAAAGGCACATGACAGCCCACTTGGAGTTTGCCTAAAGGCACCTAAAGACTCTCAGACCATGAGGAACAATATTATCTGGTCTGATGAAACCAAGATTGAACTCTTTGGCCTGAATGCCAAGCGTCATGTCTGGAGGAAACCTGGGACCATCCCTACAGTGAAGCATGGTGGTGGCAGCATCGTGCTGTGGGTATGTTTTTCAGTGGCAGGAAGTTGGAGAGCAGCGAGGAGAGGCAAAGATGAACGGAGCAAAGTACAGATAGATCCTTGATGGAAACCTGCTCCAGAGCGCTCAGGACCTCAGACTGGGGCAAATGTTCACCTTCCAACAGGACAACGACCCTAAGCACACAGCCAAGACAATGCAGGAATGGTTTCAGGACAAGTCTCTGAATGTCCTTGATTGGCCCAGCAAGAGCCCGGACCTGAACCCGATCAAACATCTTTGAAGAGACCTGAAAATAGCTGTGCAGCAACATTCCCCATCCAACCTGACAGAGCTTGAGAGGGTCTTTAGATAAGAATGGGAGAAACTCCCCAAATGCAGGTGTGCCAAGCTTGTAGTGTCATACCCAAGAAGACTCAAGGCTGTAATCGCCGCCAAAGGTGCTTCAACAAAGTACAGAGGAAACGGTCAAAATAGTTATGTAAATGTGATATTTCCATTTTTTATGTAAAAATTTTTATATTTCCAATTTATATGTAAAAAATGTCTAAAAAAGCATTTGATTGTTTTGTCATTATGGGGTATTGTGTGTAGATTGATGAGGGGGGGGGGAACTATTTAATCAATTTTAGAACAAGGCTGTAACATAAATAAATGTGGAAAAAGTGAAGGGATCTGAATACTTTCTGAAGGCACTGTAGTCTCCCTAGACAAATGGGTTACCTCCCACATAGTGCTGTTTCCCTAGGTCTGGGATTTCCAAGACTAATATATAGACAACAATAGTTAAAGGGATGGTTAAATAAATGTTAATGTTCAGACAAAATTTCTGGCTTAAGTTAAACAATGTAATTTATTTTCCAGGCTTTGAGGCCCCCACCCCCACGGGTCTGATGTCGCCATCGAGAGGAAACAGGAGGATCACACAGACCTTACCAAGACCTCAAATGCAGGGCCGCCAGAGCTGA